>NW_027616690.1:0-210906 GCF_964187855.1 Myxine glutinosa | reverse complement strand
AAACCACTTTTCGCACTTGTGTTGGTGCAAGAAACCACTTTTGCACTTGTATTAGTGTGGAAAACCACTTTTCGCACTTGTGTTAGTGTTGAAAAACCACTTTTCGCACTTGTGTTGGTGCAGGAAACCACTTTTGCACTTGTATTAGTGTGGAAAAAACACTTTTTGCACTTGTGATAGTGTTGAAAAACCACATTTCGCACTTGTGTTAGTGTTGAAAAACCACTTTTCGCACTTGTGTTGGTGCAGGAAACCACTTTTGCACTTGTATTAGTGTGGAAAAAACACTTTTCGCACTTGTATTAGTGTGGAAAAACCACTTTTCGCACTTGTGTTAGTGTTGAAAAACCACTTTTCGCACATGTGTTGGTGCAGGAAACCACTTTTGCACTTGTATTAGTGTGGAAAAACCACTTTTCGCACTTGTGTTGGTGCAGGAAACCACTTTTGCACCTGTATTAGTGTGGAAAAACCACTTTTCGCACTTGTGTTAGTGTTGAAAAACCACTTTTTGCACTTGTGTTAGTGTTGAAAAACCACTTTTTGCACTTGTGTTGGTGCAGGAAACCACTTTTGCACTTGTATTAGTGTGGAAAAACCACTTTTCGCACTTGTGTTAGTGTTGAAAAACCACTTTTCGCACTTGTGTTGGTGCAGGAAACCACTTTTGCACTTGTATTAGTGTGGGAAAACCACTTTTCGCACTTGTGATAGTGTTGAAAAACCACTTTTCGCACTTGTGTTAGTGTTGAAAAACCACTTTTCGCACTTGTGTTAGTGTTGAAAAACCACTTTTCGCACGTGTTGGTGCAGGAAACCACTTTTGCACTTGTATTAGTGTGGAAAAAACACTTTTTGCACTTGTGTTAGTGTTGAAAAACCACTTTTCGCACTTGTGTTGGTGCAGGAAACCACTTTTGCACTTGTATTAGTGTGGAAAAAAACACTTTTTGCACTTGTGATAGTGTTGAAAAACCACTTTTCGCACTTGTGTTAGTGTTGAAAAACCACTTTTCGCACTTGTGTTAGTGTTGAAAAACCACTTTTCGCACTGTGTTGGTGCAGGAAACCAATTTTGCACTTGTATTAGTGTGGAAAAAACACTTTTTGCACTTGTGATAGTGTTGAAAAACCACTTTTCGCACTTGTGTTAGTGTTGAAAAACCACTATTCGCACTTGTGTTGGTGCAGGAAACCATTTTTGCACTTGGCTTAGTTTGGAAATAACACTTTTTGCACTTGTGATAGTGTTGAAAAACCACTTTTCGCACTTGTGTTGGTGCAGGAAACCAATTTTGCACTTGTATTAGTGTGGAAAAAACACTTTTTGCACTTGTGATAGTGTTGAAAAACCACTTTTCGCACTTGTGTTAGTGTTGAAAAACCACTATTCGCACTTGTGTTGGTGCAGGAAACCATTTTTGCACTTGTCTTAGTTTGGAAATAACACTTTTTGCACTTGTGATAGTGTTGAAAAACCACTTTTCGCACTGTGTTGGTGCAGGAAACCACTTTTCGCACTTGTATTAGTGTGGAAAAACCACTTTTCGCACTTGTGCTAGTGTTGAAAAACCACTTTTCGCACTTGTGTTGGTGCAGGAAACCACTTTTGCACTTGTATTAGTGTGGAAAAAACACTTTTTGCACTTGTGATAGTGTTGAAAAACCACTTTTCGCACTTGTGTTAGTGTTGAAAAACCACTTTTCGCACTTGTGTTAGTGTTGAAAAACCACTTTTCGCACGTGTTGGTGCAGGAAACCACTTTTGCACTTGTATTAGTGTGGAAAAAACACTTTTTGCACTTGTGATAGTGTTGAAAAACCACTTTTCGCACTTGTGTTAGTGTTGAAAAACCACTTTTCGCACTTGTGTTAGTGTTGAAAAACCACTTTTCGCACGTGTTGGTGCAGGAAACCACTTTTGCACTTGTATTAGTGTGGAAAAAACACTTTTTGCACTTGTGATAGTGTTGAAAAACCACTTTTCGCACTTGTGTTAGTGTTGAAAAACCACTTTTCGCACTTGTGTTGGTGCAGGAAACCACTTTTGCACTTGTATTAGTGTGGAAAAAACACTTTTTGCACTTGTGATAGTGTTGAAAAACCACTTTTCACACTTGTGTTAGTGTTGAAAAACCACTTTTCGCACTTGTGTTGGTGCAGGAAACCACTTTTGCACTTGTATTAGTGTGGAAAAACCACTTTTCGCACTTGTGTTAGTGTTGAAAAACCACTTTTCGCACTTGTGTTAGTGTTGAAAAACCACTTTTCGCACTTGTGTTAGTGTTGAAAAACCACTATTCGCACTTGTGTTGGTGCAGGAAACCACTTTTGCACTTGTATTAGTGTGGAAAAAACACTTTTTGCACTTGTGTTAGTGTTGAAAAACCACTTTTCGCACTTGTGTTAGTGTTGAAAAACCACTTTTCGCACTTGTGTTGGTGCAAGAAACCACTTTTGCACTTGTATTAGTGTGGAAAACCACTTTTCGCACTTGTGTTAGTGTTGAAAAACCACTTTTCGCACTTGTGTTGGTGCAGGAAACCACTTTTGCACTTGTATTAGTGTGGAAAAAACACTTTTTGCACTTGTGATAGTGTTGAAAAACCACATTTCGCACTTGTGTTAGTGTTGAAAAACCACTTTTCGCACTTGTGTTGGTGCAGGAAACCACTTTTGCACTTGTATTAGTGTGGAAAAAACACTTTTCGCACTTGTATTAGTGTGGAAAAACCACTTTTCGCACTTGTGTTAGTGTTGAAAAACCACTTTTCGCACATGTGTTGGTGCAGGAAACCACTTTTGCACTTGTATTAGTGTGGAAAAACCACTTTTCGCACTTGTGTTGGTGCAGGAAACCACTTTTGCACCTGTATTAGTGTGGAAAAACCACTTTTCGCACTTGTGTTAGTGTTGAAAAACCACTTTTTGCACTTGTGTTAGTGTTGAAAAACCACTTTTTGCACTTGTGTTGGTGCAGGAAACCACTTTTGCACTTGTATTAGTGTGGAAAAACCACTTTTCGCACTTGTGTTAGTGTTGAAAAACCACTTTTCGCACTTGTGTTGGTGCAGGAAACCACTTTTGCACTTGTATTAGTGTGGGAAAACCACTTTTCGCACTTGTGATAGTGTTGAAAAACCACTTTTCGCAC
The DNA here is from genome assembly GCF_964187855.1 of Myxine glutinosa. Lineage (NCBI taxonomy): Eukaryota > Metazoa > Chordata > Myxini > Myxiniformes > Myxinidae > Myxine > Myxine glutinosa. Next base: position 207,752 of record NW_027616690.1, on the reverse strand, counting down.
TTGTGTTAGTGTTGAAAAACCACTTTTCGCACTTGTGTTAGTGTTGAAAAACCACTTTTCGCACGTGTTGGTGCAGGAAACCACTTTTGCACTTGTATTAGTGTGGAAAAAACACTTTTTGCACTTGTGTTAGTGTTGAAAAACCACTTTTCGCACTTGTGTTGGTGCAGGAAACCACTTTTGCACTTGTATTAGTGTGGAAAAAACACTTTTTGCACTTGTGATAGTGTTGAAAAACCACTTTTCGCACTTGTGTTAGTGTTGAAAAACCACTTTTCGCACTTGTGTTAGTGTTGAAAAACCACTTTTCGCACTTGTGTTGGTGCAGGAAACCAATTTTGCACTTGTATTAGTGTGGAAAAAACACTTTTTGCACTTGTGATAGTGTTGAAAAACCACTTTTCGCACTTGTGTTAGTGTTGAAAAACCACTATTCGCACTTGTGTTGGTGCAGGAAACCATTTTTGCACTTGGCTTAGTTTGGAAATAACACTTTTTGCACTTGTGATAGTGTTGAAAAACCACTTTTCGCACTTGTGTTGGTGCAGGAAACCAATTTTGCACTTGTATTAGTGTGGAAAAAACACTTTTTGCACTTGTGATAGTGTTGAAAAACCACTTTTCGCACTTGTGTTAGTGTTGAAAAACCACTATTCGCACTTGTGTTGGTGCAGGAAACCATTTTTGCACTTGTCTTAGTTTGGAAATAACACTTTTTGCACTTGTGATAGTGTTGAAAAACCACTTTTCGCACTTGTGTTGGTGCAGGAAACCACTTTTGCACTTGTATTAGTGTGGAAAAACCACTTTTCGCCCTTGTGTTAGTGTTGAAAAACCACTTTTCGCACTTGTGTTAGTGTTGAAAAACCCACTTTTCGCACTTGTGTTAGTGTTGAAAAACCCACTTTTCGCACTTGTGTTAGTGTTCCCACTTTTCGCACTTGTGTTGGTGCAGGAAACCACTTTTGCACTTGTATTAGTGTGGAAAAAACACTTTTTGCACTTGTGATAGTGTTGAAAAACCACTTTTCGCACTTGTGCTGGTGTTGAAAAACCACTTTTCGCACTTGTGTTGGTGCAGGAAACCACTTTTGCACTTGTATTAGTGTTGAAAAAACACTTTTTGCACTTGTGATAGTGTTGAAAAACCACTTTTCGCACTTGTGTTAGTGTTGAAAAACCACTTTTCGCACTTGTGTTGGTGCAGGAAACCACTTTTGCACTTGTATTAGTGTGGAAAAACCACTTTTCGCACTTGTGTTAGTGTTGAAAAACCACTTTTCGCACTTGTATTAGTGTGGAAAAAACACTTTTCGCACCTGTGTTGGTGCAGGAAACCACTTTTCGCACTTGTATTAGTGTTGAAAAACCACTTTTCGCACTTGTGTTGGTGTTGAAAAACCACTTTTCGCACTTGTGTTGGTGCAGGAAACCTCTTTTGCACTTGTATTAGTGTGGAAAAAACACTTTTTGCACTTGTGATAGTGTTGAAAAACCACTTTTCGTACTTGTGTTGGTGTTGAAAAACCACTTTTCGCACTTGTGTTGGTGCAGGAAACCTCTTTTGCACTTGTATTAGTGTGGAAAAAACACTTTTTGCACTTGTGATAGTGTTGAAAAACCACTTTTCGCACTTGTGTTAGTGTTGAAAAACCACTTTTCGCACTTGTGTTAGTGTTGAAAAACCACTTTTCGCACGTGTTGGTGCAGGAAACCACTTTTGCACTTGTATTAGTGTGGAAAAAACACTTTTTGCACTTGTGATAGTGTTGAAAAACCACTTTTCGCACTTGTGTTAGTGTTGAAAAACCACTTTTCGCACTTGTGTTAGTGTTGAAAAACCACTTTTCGCACGTGTTGGTGCAGGAAACCACTTTTGCACTTGTTTGCACTTGTGATAGTGTTGAAAAACCACTTTTCGCACTTGTGTTAGTGTTGAAAAACCACTTTTCGCACTTATGTTGGTGCAGGAAACCACTATTGCACTTGTATTAGTGTGGAAAAAACACTTTTTGCACTTGTGATAGTGTTGAAAAACCACTTTTCGCACTTGTGTTAGTGTTGAAAAACCACTATTCGCACTTGTGTTGGTGCAGGAAACCATTTTTGCACTTGTCTTAGTTTGGAAATAACACTTTTTGCACTTGTGATAGTGTTGAAAAACCACTTTTCGCACTTGTGTTGGTGCAGGAAACCACTTTTGCACTTGTATTAGTGTGGAAAACCACTTTTCGCCCTTGTGTTAGTGTTGAAAAACCACTTTTCGCACTTGTGTTAGTGTTGAAAAACCCACTTTTCGCACTTGTGTTAGTGTTGAAAAACCCACTTTTCGCACTTGTGTTAGTGTTGAAAAACCACTTTTCGCACTTGTGTTGGTGCAGGAAACCACTTTTGCACTTGTATTAGTGTGGAAAAAACACTTTTTGCACTTGTGATAGTGTTGAAAAACCACTTTTCGCACTTGTGCTGGTGTTGAAAAACCACTTTTCGCACGTGTTGGTGCAGGAAACCACTTTTGCACTTGTATTAGTGTGGAAAAAACACTTTTTGCACTTGTGATAGTGTTGAAAAACCACTTTTCGCACTTGTGTTAGTGTTGAAAAACCACTTTTCGCACTTATGTTGGTGCAGGAAACCACTTTTGCACTTGTATTAGTGTGGAAAAAACACTTTTTGCACTTGTGATAGTGTTGAAAAACCACTTTTCGCACTTGTGTTAGTGTTGAAAAACCACTTTTCGCACTTGTGTTGGTGCAGGAAACCACTTTTGCACTTGCAGTAGTGTGGAAAAACCACTTTTCGCACTTGTGATAGTGTTGAAAAACCACTTTTCGCACTTGTGTTAGTGTTGAAAAACCACTTTTCGCACTTGTGTTGGTGCAGGAAACCACTTTTGCACTTGTATTAGTGTGGAAAAAACACTTTTTGCATTTGTGATAGTGTTGAAAAACCACTTTTCGCACTTGTGTTGGTGCAGGAAACCACTTTTGCACTTGTATTAGTGTGGAAAAAACACTTTTTGCACTTGTGTTAGTGTTGAAAAACCACTTTTCGCACTTGTGTTAGTGTTGAAAAACCACTTTTCGCACTTGTGTTGGTGCAAGAAACCACTTTTGCACTTGTATTAGTGTGGAAAACCACTTTTCGCACTTGTGTTAGTGTTGAAAAACCACTTTTCGCACTTGTGTTGGTGCAGGAAACCACTTTTGCACTTGTATTAGTGTGGAAAAAACACTTTTTGCACTTGTGATAGTGTTGAAAAACCACATTTCGCACTTGTGTTAGTGTTGAAAAACCACTTTTCGCACTTGTGTTGGTGCAGGAAACCACTTTTGCACTTGTATTAGTGTGAAAAAAACACTTTTCGCACTTGTATTAGTGTGGAAAAACCACTTTTCGCACTTGTGTTAGTGTTGAAAAACAACTTTTCGCACTTGTGTTGGTGCAGGAAACCACTTTTGCACTTGTATTAGTGTGGAAAAACCACTTTTCGCACTTGTGTTGGTGCAGGAAACCACTTTTGCACTTGTATTAGTGTGGAAAAACCACTTTTCGCACTTGTGTTAGTGTTGAAAAACCACTTTTCGCACTTGTGTTAGTGTTGAAAAACCACTTTTCACACTTGTGTTAGTGTTGAAAAACCACTTTTCGCACTTGTGTTGGTGCAGGAAACCACTTTTGCACTTGTATTAGTGTGGAAAAAACACTTTTTGCACTTGTGATAGTGTTGAAAAACCACTTTTCGCACTTGTGTTAGTGTTGAAAAACCACTATTCGCACTTGTGTTGGTGCAGGAAACCATTTTTGCACTTGTCTTAGTTTGGAAATAACACTTTTTGCACTTGTGATAGTGTTGAAAAACCACTTTTCGCACTTGTGTTGGTGCAGGAAACCACTTTTGCACTTGTATTAGTGTGGAAAAACCACTTTTCGCCCTTGTGTTAGTGTTGAAAAACCACTTTTCGCACTTGTGTTAGTGTTGAAAAACCCACTTTTCGCACTTGTGTTAGTGTTGAAAAACCCACTTTTCGCACTCGTGTTAGTGTTCCCACTTTTCGCACTTGTGTTGGTGCAGGAAACCACTTTTGCACTTGTATTAGTGTGGAAAAAACACTTTTTGCACTTGTGATAGTGTTGAAAAACCACTTTTCGCACTTGTGCTGGTGTTGAAAAACCACTTTTCGCACTTGTGTTGGTGCAGGAAACCACTTTTGCACTTGTATTAGTGTTGAAAAAACACTTTTTGCACTTGTGATAGTGTTGAAAAACCACTTTTCGCACTTGTGTTAGTGTTGAAAAACCACTTTTCGCACTTGTGTTGGTGCAGGAAACCACTTTTGCACTTGTATTAGTGTGGAAAAACCACTTTTCGCACTTGTGTTAGTGTTGGAAAACCACTTTTCGCACTTGTATTAGTGTGGAAAAAACACTTTTCGCACCTGTGTTGGTGCAGGAAACCACTTTTCGCACTTGTATTAGTGTTGAAAAACCACTTTTCGCACTTGTGTTGGTGTTGAAAAACCACTTTTCGCACTTGTGTTGGTGCAGGAAACCTCTTTTGCACTTGTATTAGTGTGGAAAAAACACTTTTTGCACTTGTGATAGTGTTGAAAAACCACTTTTCGCACTTGTGTTGGTGTTGAAAAACCACTTTTCGCACTTGTGTTGGTGCAGGAAACCTCTTTTGCACTTGTATTAGTGTGGAAAAAACACTTTTTGCACTTGTGATAGTGTTGAAAAACCACTTTTCGCACTTGTGTTAGTGTTGAAAAACCACTTTTCGCACTTGTGTTAGTGTTGAAAAACCACTTTTCGCACGTGTTGGTGCAGGAAACCACTTTTGCACTTGTATTAGTGTGGAAAAAACACTTTTTGCACTTGTGATAGTGTTGAAAAACCACTTTTCGCACTTGTGTTAGTGTTGAAAAAACCACTTTTCGCACTTGTGTTAGTGTTGAAAAACCACTTTTCGCACGTGTTGGTGCAGGAAACCACTTTTGCACTTGTTTGCACTTGTGATAGTGTTGAAAAACCACTTTTCGCACTTGTGTTAGTGTTGAAAAACCACTTTTCGCACTTATGTTGGTGCAGGAAACCACTTTTGCACTTGTATTAGTGTGGAAAAAACACTTTTTGCACTTGTGATAGTGTTGAAAAACCACTTTTCGCACTTGTGTTAGTGTTGAAAAACCACTATTCGCACTTGTGTTGGTGCAGGAAACCATTTTTGCACTTGTCTTAGTTTGGAAATAACACTTTTTGCACTTGTGATAGTGTTGAAAAACCACTTTTCGCACTTGTGTTGGTGCAGGAAACCACTTTTGCACTTGTATTAGTGTGGAAAACCACTTTTCGCCCTTGTGTTAGTGTTGAAAAACCACTTTTCGCACTTGTGTTAGTGTTGAAAAACCCACTTTTCGCACTTGTGTTAGTGTTGAAAAACCCACTTTTCGCACTTGTGTTAGTGTTGAAAAACCACTTTTCGCACTTGTGTTGGTGCAGGAAACCACTTTTGCACTTGTATTAGTGTGGAAAAAACACTTTTTGCACTTGTGATAGTGTTGAAAAACCACTTTTCGCACTTGTGCTGGTGTTGAAAAACCACTTTTCGCACGTGTTGGTGCAGGAAACCACTTTTGCACTTGTATTAGTGTGGAAAAAACACTTTTTGCACTTGCGATAGTGTTGAAAAACCACTTTTCGCACTTGTGTTAGTGTTGAAAAACCACTTTTCGCACTTATGTTGGTGCAGGAAACCACTTTTGCACTTGTATTAGTGTGGAAAAAACACTTTTTGCACTTGTGATAGTGTTGAAAAACCACTTTTCGCACTTGTGTTAGTGTTGAAAAACCACTTTTCGCACTTGTGTTGGTGCAGGAAACCACTTTTGCACTTGCAGTAGTGTGGAAAAACCACTTTTCGCACTTGTGTTAGTGTTGAAAAACCACTTTTCGCACTTGTGTTAGTGTTGAAAAACCACTTTTCGCACTTGTGTTGGTGCAGGAAACCACTTTTGCACTTGTATTAGTGTGGAAAAAACACTTTTTGCATTTGTGATAGTGTTGAAAAACCACTTTTCGCACTTGTGTTGGTGCAGGAAACCACTTTTGCACTTGTATTAGTGTGGAAAAAACACTTTTTGCACTTGTGTTAGTGTTGAAAAACCACTTTTCGCACTTGTGTTAGTGTTGAAAAACCACTTTTCGCACTTGTGTTGGTGCAAGAAACCACTTTTGCACTTGTATTAGTGTGGAAAACCACTTTTCGCACTTGTGTTAGTGTTGAAAAACCACTTTTCGCACTTGTGTTGGTGCAGGAAACCACTTTTGCACTTGTATTAGTGTGGAAAAAAACACTTTTTGCACTTGTGATAGTGTTGAAAAACCACATTTCGCACTTGTGTTAGTGTTGAAAAACCACTTTTCGCACTTGTGTTGGTGCAGGAAACCACTTTTGCACTTGTATTAGTGTGAAAAAAACACTTTTCGCACTTGTATTAGTGTGGAAAAACCACTTTTCGCACTTGTGTTAGTGTTGAAAAACCACTTTTCGCACTTGTGTTGGTGCAGGAAACCACTTTTGCACTTGTATTAGTGTGGAAAAACCACTTTTCGCACTTGTGTTGGTGCAGGAAACCACTTTTGCACTTGTATTAGTGTGGAAAAACCACTTTTCGCACTTGTGTTAGTGTTGAAAAACCACTTTTCGCACTTGTGTTAGTGTTGAAAAACCACTTTCACACTTGTGTTAGTGTTGAAAATCACTTTTCGCACTTGTGTTGGTGCAGGAAACCACTTTTGCACTTGTATTAGTGTGGAAAAAACACTTTTTGCACTTGTGATAGTGTTGAAAAACCACTTTTCGCACTTGTGTTAGTGTTGAAAAACCACTTTTCGCACTTGTGTGGTGGCAGGAAACCACTTTTGCACTTGTATTTAGTGTGGAAAAAACACTTTTTGCACTTGTGATAGTGTTGAAAAACCACTTTTCGCACTTGTGTTAGTGTTGAAAAACCACTTTTCGCACTTGTGTTAGTGTTGAAAAACCACTTTTCGCACTTGTGTTGGTGCAGGAAACCAATTTTGCACTTGTATTAGTGTGGAAAAAACACTTTTTGCACTTGTGATAGTGTTGAAAAACCACTTTTCGCACTTGTGTTAGTGTTGAAAAACCACTATTCGCACTTGTGTTGGTGCAGGAAACCATTTTTGCACTTGTCTTAGTTTGGAAATAACACTTTTTGCACTTGTGATAGTGTTGAAAAACCACTTTTCGCACTTGTGTTGGTGCAGGAAACCAATTTTGCACTTGTATTAGTGTGGAAAAAACACTTTTTGCACTTGTGATAGTGTTGAAAAACCACTTTTCGCACTTGTGTTAGTGTTGAAATACCACTATTCGCACTTGTGTTGGTGCAGGAAACCATTTTTGCACTTGTCTTAGTTTGGAAATAACACTTTTTGCACTTGTGATAGTGTTGAAAAACCACTTTTCGCACTTGTGTTGGTGCAGGAAACCACTTTTGCACTTGTATTAGTGTGGAAAAACCACTTTTCGCCCTTGTGTTAGTGTTGAAAAACCACTTTTCGCACTTGTGTTAATGTTGAAAAACCCACTTTTCGCACTTGTGTTAGTGTTGAAAAACCCACTTTTCACACTTGTGTTAGTGTTCCCACTTTTCGCACTTGTGTTGGTGCAGGAAACCACTTTTGCACTTGTATTAGTGTGGAAAAAACACTTTTTGCACTTGTGATAGTGTTGAAAAACCACTTTTCGCACTTGTGCTGGTGTTGAAAAACCACTTTTCGCACTTGTGTTGGTGCAGGAAACCACTTTTGCACTTGTATTAGTGTGGAAAAAACACTTTTTGCACTTGTGATAGTGTTGAAAAACCACTTTTCGCACTTGTGTTAGTGTTGAAAAACCACTTTTCGCACTTGTGTTGGTGCAGGAAACCACTTTTGCACTTGTATTAGTGTGGCAAAACCACTTTTCGCACTTGTGTTAGTGTTGAAAAACCACTTTTCGCACTTGTATTAGTGTGGAAAAAACACTTTTCGCACCTGTGTTGGTGCAGGAAACCACTTTTCGCACTTGTATTAGTGTGGAAAAACCACTTTTCGCACTTGTGTTAGTGTTGAAAAACCACTTTTCGCACTTGTGTTGGTGTTGAAAAACCACTTTTCGCACTTGTGTTGGTGCAGGAAACCTCTTTTGCACTTGTATTAGTGTGGAAAAAACACTTTTTGCACTTGTGATAGTGTTGAAAAACCACTTTTCGCACTTGTGTTAGTGTTGAAAAACCACTTTTCGCACTTGTGTTAGTGTTGAAAAACCACTTTTCGCACGTGTTGGTGCAGGAAACCACTTTTGCACTTGTATTAGTGTGGAAAAAACACTTTTTGCACTTGTGATAGTGTTGAAAAACCACTTTTCGCACTTGTGTTAGTGTTGAAAAACCACTTTTCGCACTTGTGTTAGTGTTGAAAAACCACTTTTCGCACGTGTTGGTGCAGGAAACCACTTTTGCACTTGTTTGCACTTGTGATAGTGTTGAAAAACCACTTTTCGCACTTGTGTTAGTGTTGAAAAACCACTTTTCGCACTTATGTTGGTGCAGGAAACCACTTTTGCACTTGTATTAGTGTGGAAAAAACACTTTTTGCACTTGTGATAGTGTTGAAAAACCACTTTTCGCACTTGTGTTAGTGTTGAAAAACCACTTTTCGCACTTGTGTTGGTGCAGTAAACCACTTTTGCACTTGCAGTAGTGTGGAAAAACCACTTTTCGCACTTGTGTTAGTGTTGAAAAACCACTTTTCGCACTTGTGTTAGTGTTGAAAAACCACTTTTCGCACTTGTGTTGGTGCAGGAAACCACTTTTGCACTTGTATTAGTGTGGAAAAAACACTTTTTGCATTTGTGATAGTGTTGAAAAACCACTTTTCGCACTTGTGTTGGTGCAGGAAACCACTTTTGCACTTGTATTAGTGTGGAAAAAACACTTTTTGCACTTGTGTTAGTGTTGAAAAACCACTTTTCGCACTTGTGTTAGTGTTGAAAAACCACTTTTCGCACTTGTGTTGGTGCAAGAAACCACTTTTGCACTTGTATTAGTGTGGAAAACCACTTTTCGCACTTGTGTTAGTGTTGAAAAACCACTTTTCGCACTTGTGTTGGTGCAGGAAACCACTTTTGCACTTGTATTAGTGTGGAAAAAACACTTTTTGCACTTGTGATAGTGTTGAAAAACCACATTTCGCACTTGTGTTAGTGTTGAAAAACCACTTTTCGCACTTGTGTTGGTGCAGGAAACCACTTTTGCACTTGTATTAGTGTGAAAAAAACACTTTTCGCACTTGTATTAGTGTGGAAAAACCACTTTTCGCACTTGTGTTGGTGCAGGAAACCACTTTTGCACTTGTATTAGTGTGGAAAAAACACTTTTTGCACTTGTGATAGTGTTGAAAAACCACTTTTCGCACTTGTGTTAGTGTTGAAAAACCACTTTTCGCACTTGTGTTGGTGCAGGAAACCACTTTTGCACTTGTATTAGTGTGGCAAAACCACTTTTCGCACTTGTGTTAGTGTTGAAAAACCACTTTTCGCACTTGTATTAGTGTGGAAAAAACACTTTTCGCACCTGTGTTGGTGCAGGAAACCACTTTTCGCACTTGTATTAGTGTGGAAAAACCACTTTTCGCACTTGTGTTAGTGTTGAAAAACCACTTTTCGCACTTGTGTTGGTGTTGAAAAACCACTTTTCGCACTTGTGTTGGTGCAGGAAACCTCTTTTGCACTTGTATTAGTGTGGAAAAAACACTTTTTGCACTTGTGATAGTGTTGAAAAACCACTTTTCGCACTTGTGTTAGTGTTGAAAAACCACTTTTCGCACTTGTGTTAGTGTTGAAAAACCACTTTTCGCACGTGTTGGTGCAGGAAACCACTTTTGCACTTGTATTAGTGTGGAAAAAACACTTTTTGCACTTGTGATAGTGTTGAAAAACCACTTTTCGCACTTGTGTTAGTGTTGAAAAACCACTTTTCGCACTTGTGTTAGTGTTGAAAAACCACTTTTCGCACGTGTTGGTGCAGGAAACCACTTTTGCACTTGTTTGCACTTGTGATAGTGTTGAAAAACCACTTTTCGCACTTGTGTTAGTGTTGAAAAACCACTTTTCGCACTTATGTTGGTGCAGGAAACCACTTTTGCACTTGCAGTAGTGTGGAAAAACCACTTTTCGCACTTGTGTTAGTGTTGAAAAACCACTTTTCGCACTTGTGTTAGTGTTGAAAAACCACTTTTCGCACTTGTGTTAGTGTTGAAAAACCACTTTTCGCACTTATGTTGGTGCAGTAAACCACTTTTGCACTTGCAGTAGTGTGGAAAAACCACTTTTCGCACTTGTGTTAGTGTTGAAAAACCACTTTTCGCACTTGTGTTAGTGTTGAAAAACCACTTTTCGCACTTGTGTTGGTGCAGGAAACCACTTTTGCACTTGTATTAGTGTGGAAAAAACACTTTTTGCATTTGTGATAGTGTTGAAAAACCACTTTTCGCACTTGTGTTGGTGCAGGAAACCACTTTTGCACTTGTATTAGTGTGGAAAAAACACTTTTTGCACTTGTGTTAGTGTTGAAAAACCACTTTTCGCACTTGTGTTAGTGTTGAAAAACCACTTTTCGCACTTGTGTTGGTGCAAGAAACCACTTTTGCACTTGTATTAGTGTGGAAAACCACTTTTCGCACTTGTGTTAGTGTTGAAAAACCACTTTTCGCACTTGTGTTGGTGCAGGAAACCACTTTTGCACTTGTATTAGTGTGGAAAAAACACTTTTTGCACTTGTGATAGTGTTGAAAAACCACATTTCGCACTTGTGTTAGTGTTGAAAAACCACTTTTCGCACTTGTGTTGGTGCAGGAAACCACTTTTGCACTTGTATTAGTGTGAAAAAAACACTTTTCGCACTTGTATTAGTGTGGAAAAACCACTTTTCGCACTTGTGTTGGTGCAGGAAACCACTTTTGCACTTGTATTAGTGTGGAAAAAACACTTTTTGCACTTGTGATAGTGTTGAAAAACCACTTTTCGCACTTGTGTTAGTGTTGAAAAACCACTTTTCGCACTTGTGTTGGTGCAGGAAACCACTTTTGCACTTGTATTAGTGTGGCAAAACCACTTTTCGCACTTGTGTTAATGTTGAAAAACCACTTTTCGCACTTGTATTAGTGTGGAAAAAACACTTTTCGCACCTGTGTTGGTGCAGGAAACCACTTTTCGCACTTGTATTAGTGTGGAAAAACCACTTTTCGCACTTGTGTTAGTGTTGAAAAACCACTTTTCGCACTTGTGTTGGTGTTGAAAAACCACTTTTCGCACTTGTGTTGGTGCAGGAAACCTCTTTTGCACTTGTATTAGTGTGGAAAAAACACTTTTTGCACTTGTGATAGTGTTGAAAAACCACTTTTCGCACTTGTGTTAGTGTTGAAAAACCACTTTTCGCACTTGTGTTAGTGTTGAAAAACCACTTTTCGCACGTGTTGGTGCAGGAAACCACTTTTGCACTTGTATTAGTGTGGAAAAAACACTTTTTGCACTTGTGATAGTGTTGAAAAACCACTTTTCGCACTTGTGTTAGTGTTGAAAAACCACTTTTCGCACTTGTGTTAGTGTTGAAAAACCACTTTTCGCACGTGTTGGTGCAGGAAACCACTTTTGCACTTGTTTGCACTTGTGATAGTGTTGAAAAACCACTTTTCGCACTTGTGTTAGTGTTGAAAAACCACTTTTCGCACTTGTGTTGGTGCAGGAAACCACTTTTGCACTTGTATTAGTGTGGAAAAAACACTTTTTGCACTTGTGATAGTGTTGAAAAACCACTTTTCGCACTTGTGCTGGTGTTGAAAAACCACTTTTCGCACTTGTGTTGGTGCAGGAAACCACTTTTGCACTTGTATTAGTGTGGAAAAAACACTTTTTGCACTTGTGATAGTGTTGAAAAACCACTTTTCGCACTTGTGTTAGTGTTGAAAAACCACTTTTCGCACTTGTGTTGGTGCAGGAAACCACTTTTGCACTTGTATTAGTGTGGCAAAACCACTTTTCGCACTTGTGTTAGTGTTGAAAAACCACTTTTCGCACTTGTATTAGTGTGGAAAAAACACTTTTCGCACCTGTGTTGGTGCAGGAAACCACTTTTCGCACTTGTATTAGTGTGGAAAAACCACTTTTCGCACTTGTGTTAGTGTTGAAAAACCACTTTTTGCACTTGTGTTGGTGTTGAAAAACCACTTTTCGCACTTGTGTTGGTGCAGGAAACCTCTTTTGCACTTGTATTAGTGTGGAAAAAACACTTTTTGCACTTGTGATAGTGTTGAAAAACCACTTTTCGCACTTGTGTTAGTGTTGAAAAACCACTTTTCGCACTTGTGTTAGTGTTGAAAAACCACTTTTCGCACGTGTTGGTGCAGGAAACCACTTTTGCACTTGTATTAGTGTGGAAAAAACACTTTTTGCACTTGTGATAGTGTTGAAAAACCACTTTTCGCACTTGTGTTAGTGTTGAAAAACCACTTTTCGCACTTGTGTTAGTGTTGAAAAACCACTTTTCGCACGTGTTGGTGCAGGAAACCACTTTTGCACTTGTTTGCACTTGTGATAGTGTTGAAAAACCACTTTTCGCACTTGTGTTAGTGTTGAAAAACCACTTTTCGCACTTATGTTGGTGCAGGAAACCACTTTTGCACTTGTATTAGTGTGGAAAAAACACTTTTTGCACTTGTGATAGTGTTGAAAAACCACTTTTCGCACTTGTGTTAGTGTTGAAAAACCACTTTTCGCACTTGTGTTGGTGCAGTAAACCACTTTTGCACTTGCAGTAGTGTGGAAAAACCACTTTTCGCACTTGTGTTAGTGTTGAAAAACCACTTTTCGCACTTGTGTTAGTGTTGAAAAACCACTTTTCGCACTTGTGTTGGTGCAGGAAACCACTTTTGCACTTGTATTAGTGTGGAAAAAACACTTTTTGCATTTGTGATAGTGTTGAAAAACCACTTTTCGCACTTGTGTTGGTGCAGGAAACCACTTTTGCACTTGTATTAGTGTGGAAAAAACACTTTTTGCACTTGTGTTAGTGTTGAAAAACCACTTTTCGCACTTGTGTTAGTGTTGAAAAACCACTTTTCGCACTTGTGTTGGTGCAAGAAACCACTTTTGCACTTGTATTAGTGTGGAAAACCACTTTTCGCACTTGTGTTAGTGTTGAAAAACCACTTTTCGCACTTGTGTTGGTGCAGGAAACCACTTTTGCACTTGTATTAGTGTGGAAAAAACACTTTTTGCACTTGTGATAGTGTTGAAAAACCACATTTCGCACTTGTGTTAGTGTTGAAAAACCACTTTTCGCACTTGTGTTGGTGCAGGAAACCACTTTTGCACTTGTATTAGTGTGAAAAAAACACTTTTCGCACTTGTATTAGTGTGGAAAAACCACTTTTCGCACTTGTGTTGGTGCAGGAAACCACTTTTGCACTTGTATTAGTGTGGAAAAAACACTTTTTGCACTTGTGATAGTGTTGAAAAACCACTTTTCGCACTTGTGTTAGTGTTGAAAAACCACTTTTCGCACTTGTGTTGGTGCAGGAAACCACTTTTGCACTTGTATTAGTGTGGCAAAACCACTTTTCGCACTTGTGTTAGTGTTGAAAAACCACTTTTCGCACTTGTATTAGTGTGGAAAAAACACTTTTCGCACCTGTGTTGGTGCAGGAAACCACTTTTCGCACTTGTATTAGTGTGGAAAAACCACTTTTCGCACTTGTGTTAGTGTTGAAAAACCACTTTTCGCACTTGTGTTGGTGTTGAAAAACCACTTTTCGCACTTGTGTTGGTGCAGGAAACCTCTTTTGCACTTGTATTAGTGTGGAAAAAACACTTTTTGCACTTGTGATAGTGTTGAAAAACCACTTTTCGCACTTGTGTTAGTGTTGAAAAACCACTTTTCGCACTTGTGTTAGTGTTGAAAAACCACTTTTCGCACGTGTTGGTGCAGGAAACCACTTTTGCACTTGTATTAGTGTGGAAAAAACACTTTTTGCACTTGTGATAGTGTTGAAAAACCACTTTTCGCACTTGTGTTAGTGTTGAAAAACCACTTTTCGCACTTGTGTTAGTGTTGAAAAACCACTTTTCGCACGTGTTGGTGCAGGAAACCACTTTTGCACTTGTTTGCACTTGTGATAGTGTTGAAAAACCACTTTTCGCACTTGTGTTAGTGTTGAAAAACCACTTTTCGCACTTATGTTGGTGCAGGAAACCACTTTTGCACTTGCAGTAGTGTGGAAAAACCACTTTTCGCACTTGTGTTAGTGTTGAAAAACCACTTTTCGCACTTGTGTTAGTGTTGAAAAACCACTTTTCGCACTTGTGTTAGTGTTGAAAAACCACTTTTCGCACTTATGTTGGTGCAGGAAACCACTTTTGCACTTGCAGTAGTGTGGAAAAACCACTTTTCGCACTTGTGTTAGTGTTGAAAAACCACTTTTCGCACTTGTGTTAGTGTTGAAAAACCACTTTTCGCACTTGTGTTAGTGTTGAAAAACCACTTTTCGCACTTGTGTTGGTGCAGGAAACCACTTTTGCACTTGTATTAGTGTGGCAAAACCACTTTTCGCACTTGTGTTAGTGTTGAAAAACCACTTTTCGCACTTGTATTAGTGTGGAAAAAACACTTTTCGCACCTGTGTTGGTGCAGGAAACCACTTTTCGCACTTGTATTAGTGTGGAAAAACCACTTTTCGCACTTGTGTTAGTGTTGAAAAACCACTTTTCGCACTTGTGTTGGTGTTGAAAAACCACTTTTCGCACTTGTGTTGGTGCAGGAAACCTCTTTTGCACTTGTATTAGTGTGGAAAAAACACTTTTTGCACTTGTGATAGTGTTGAAAAACCACTTTTCGCACTTGTGTTAGTGTTGAAAAACCACTTTTCGCACTTGTGTTAGTGTTGAAAAACCACTTTTCGCACGTGTTGGTGCAGGAAACCACTTTTGCACTTGTATTAGTGTGGAAAAAACACTTTTTGCACTTGTGATAGTGTTGAAAAACCACTTTTCGCACTTGTGTTAGTGTTGAAAAACCACTTTTCGCACTTGTGTTAGTGTTGAAAAACCACTTTTCGCACGTGTTGGTGCAGGAAACCACTTTTGCACTTGTTTGCACTTGTGATAGTGTTGAAAAACCACTTTTCGCACTTGTGTTAGTGTTGAAAAACCACTTTTCGCACTTATGTTGGTGCAGGAAACCACTTTTGCACTTGCAGTAGTGTGGAAAAACCACTTTTCGCACTTGTGTTAGTGTTGAAAAACCACTTTTCGCACTTGTGTTAGTGTTGAAAAACCACTTTTCGCACTTGTGTTAGTGTTGAAAAACCACTTTTCGCACTTATGTTGGTGCAGTAAACCACTTTTGCACTTGCAGTAGTGTGGAAAAACCACTTTTCGCACTTGTGTTAGTGTTGAAAAACCACTTTTCGCACTTGTGTTAGTGTTGAAAAACCACTTTTCGCACTTGTGTTGGTGCAGGAAACCACTTTTGCACTTGTATTAGTGTGGAAAAAACACTTTTTGCATTTGTGATAGTGTTGAAAAACCACTTTTCGCACTTGTGTTGGTGCAGGAAACCACTTTTGCACTTGTATTAGTGTGGAAAAAACACTTTTTGCACTTGTGTTAGTGTTGAAAAACCACTTTTCGCACTTGTGTTAGTGTTGAAAAACCACTTTTCGCACTTGTGTTGGTGCAAGAAACCACTTTTGCACTTGTATTAGTGTGGAAAACCACTTTTCGCACTTGTGTTAGTGTTGACCAACCACTTTTCGCACTTGTGTTGGTGCAGGAAACCACTTTTGCACTTGTATTAGTGTGGAAAAAACACTTTTTGCACTTGTGATAGTGTTGAAAAACCACATTTCGCACTTGTGTTAGTGTTGAAAAACCACTTTTCGCACTTGTGTTGGTGCAGGAAACCACTTTTGCACTTGTATTAGTGTGAAAAAAACACTTTTCGCACTTGTATTAGTGTGGAAAAACCACTTTTCGCACTTGTGTTGGTGCAGGAAACCACTTTTGCACTTGTATTAGTGTGGAAAAAACACTTTTTGCACTTGTGATAGTGTTGAAAAACCACTTTTCGCACTTGTGTTAGTGTTGAAAAACCACTTTTCGCACTTGTGTTGGTGCAGGAAACCACTTTTGCACTTGTATTAGTGTGGCAAAACCACTTTTCGCACTTGTGTTAATGTTGAAAAACCACTTTTCGCACTTGTATTAGTGTGGAAAAAACACTTTTCGCACCTGTGTTGGTGCAGGAAACCACTTTTCGCACTTGTATTAGTGTGGAAAAACCACTTTTCGCACTTGTGTTAGTGTTGAAAAACCACTTTTCGCACTTGTGTTGGTGTTGAAAAACCACTTTTCGCACTTGTGTTGGTGCAGGAAACCTCTTTTGCACTTGTATTAGTGTGGAAAAAACACTTTTTGCACTTGTGATAGTGTTGAAAAACCACTTTTCGCACTTGTGTTAGTGTTGAAAAACCACTTTTCGCACTTGTGTTAGTGTTGAAAAACCACTTTTCGCACGTGTTGGTGCAGGAAACCACTTTTGCACTTGTATTAGTGTGGAAAAAACACTTTTTGCACTTGTGATAGTGTTGAAAAACCACTTTTCGCACTTGTGTTAGTGTTGAAAAACCACTTTTCGCACTTGTGTTAGTGTTGAAAAACCACTTTTCGCACGTGTTGGTGCAGGAAACCACTTTTGCACTTGTTTGCACTTGTGATAGTGTTGAAAAACCACTTTTCGCACTTGTGTTAGTGTTGAAAAACCACTTTTCGCACTTATGTTGGTGCAGGAAACCACTTTTGCACTTGTATTAGTGTGGAAAAAAACACTTTTTGCACTTGTGATAGTGTTGAAAAACCACTTTTCGCACTTGTGTTAGTGTTGAAAAACCACTTTTCGCACTTGTGTTGGTGCAGTAAACCACTTTTGCACTTGCAGTAGTGTGGAAAAACCACTTTTCGCACTTGTGTTAGTGTTGAAAAACCACTTTTCGCACTTGTGTTAGTGTTGAAAAACCACTTTTCGCACTTGTGTTGGTGCAGGAAACCACTTTTGCACTTGTATTAGTGTGGAAAAAACACTTTTTGCATTTGTGATAGTGTTGAAAAACCACTTTTCGCACTTGTGTTGGTGCAGGAAACCACTTTTGCACTTGTATTAGTGTGGAAAAAACACTTTTTGCACTTGTGTTAGTGTTGAAAAACCACTTTTCGCACTTGTGTTAGTGTTGAAAAACCACTTTTCGCACTTGTGTTGGTGCAAGAAACCACTTTTGCACTTGTATTAGTGTGGAAAACCACTTTTCGCACTTGTGTTAGTGTTGAAAAACCACTTTTCGCACTTGTGTTGGTGCAGGAAACCACTTTTGCACTTGTATTAGTGTGGAAAAAACACTTTTTGCACTTGTGATAGTGTTGAAAAACCACATTTCGCACTTGTGTTAGTGTTGAAAAACCACTTTTCGCACTTGTGTTGGTGCAGGAAACCACTTTTGCACTTGTATTAGTGTGAAAAAAACACTTTTCGCACTTGTATTAGTGTGGAAAAACCACTTTTCGCACTTGTGTTAGTGTTGAAAAACCACTTTTCGCACTTGTGTTGGTGCAGGAAACCACTTTTGCACTTGTATTAGTGTGGAAAAACCACTTTTCGCACTTGTGTTGGTGCAGGAAACCACTTTTGCACTTGTATTAGTGTGGAAAAACCACTTTTCGCACTTGTGTTAGTGTTGAAAAACCACTTTTTGCACTTGTGTTAGTGTTGAAAAACCACTTTTCGCACTTGTGTTGGTGCAGGAAACCACTTTTGCACTTGTATTAGTGTGGAAAAACCACTTTTCGCACTTGTGTTAGTGTTGAAAAACCACTTTTCGCACTTGTGTTGGTGCAGGAAACCACTTTTGCACTTGTATTAGTGTGGGAAAACCACTTTTCGCACTTGTGATAGTGTTGAAAAACCACTTTTCGCACTTGTGTTAGTGTTGAAAAACCACTTTTCGCACTTGTGTTGGTGCAGGAAACCACTTTTGCACTTGTATTAGTGTGGGAAAACCACTTTTCGCACTTGTGATAGTGTTGAAAAACCACTTTTCGTACTTGTGTTAGTGTTGAAAAACCACTTTTCGCACTTGTGTTAGTGTTGAAAAACCACTTTTCGCACGTGTTGGTGCAGGAAACCACTTTTGCACTTGTATTAGTGTGGAAAAAACACTTTTTGCACTTGTGTTAGTGTTGAAAAACCACTTTTCGCACTTGTGTTGGTGCAGGAAACCACTTTTGCACTTGCAGTAGTGTGGAAAAACCACTTTTCGCACTTGTGTTAGTGTTGAAAAACCACTTTTCGCACTTGTGTTAGTGTTGAAAAACCACTTTTCGCACTTGTGTTAGTGTTGAAAAACCACTTTTCGCACTTGTGTTGGTGCAGGAAACCACTTTTGCACTTGTATTAGTGTGGCAAAACCACTTTTCGCACTTGTGTTAGTGTTGAAAAACCACTTTTCGCACTTGTATTAGTGTGGAAAAAACACTTTTCGCACCTGTGTTGGTGCAGGAAACCACTTTTCGCACTTGTGTTAGTGTGGAAAAACCACTTTTCGCACTTGTGTTAGTGTTGAAAAACCACTTTTCGCACTTGTGTTGGTGTTGAAAAACCACTTTTCGCACTTGTGTTGGTGCAGGAAACCTCTTTTGCACTTGTATTAGTGTGGAAAAAACACTTTTTGCACTTGTGATAGTGTTGAAAAACCACTTTTCGCACTTGTGTTAGTGTTGAAAAACCACTTTTCGCACTTGTGTTAGTGTTGAAAAACCACTTTTCGCACGTGTTGGTGCAGGAAACCACTTTTGCACTTGTATTAGTGTGGAAAAAACACTTTTTGCACTTGTGATAGTGTTGAAAAACCACTTTTCGCACTTGTGTTAGTGTTGAAAAACCACTTTTCGCACTTGTGTTAGTGTTGAAAAACCACTTTTCGCACGTGTTGGTGCAGGAAACCACTTTTGCACTTGTTTGCACTTGTGATAGTGTTGAAAAACCACTTTTCGCACTTGTGTTAGTGTTGAAAAACCACTTTTCGCACTTATGTTGGTGCAGGAAACCACTTTTGCACTTGCAGTAGTGTGGAAAAACCACTTTTCGCACTTGTGTTAGTGTTGAAAAACCACTTTTCGCACTTGTGTTAGTGTTGAAAAACCACTTTTCGCACTTGTGTTAGTGTTGAAAAACCACTTTTCGCACTTATGTTGGTGCAGTAAACCACTTTTGCACTTGCAGTAGTGTGGAAAAACCACTTTTCGCACTTGTGTTAGTGTTGAAAAACCACTTTTCGCACTTGTGTTAGTGTTGAAAAACCACTTTTCGCACTTGTGTTGGTGCAGGAAACCACTTTTGCACTTGTATTAGTGTGGAAAAAACACTTTTTGCATTTGTGATAGTGTTGAAAAACCACTTTTCGCACTTGTGTTGGTGCAGGAAACCACTTTTGCACTTGTATTAGTGTGGAAAAAACACTTTTTGCACTTGTGTTAGTGTTGAAAAACCACTTTTCGCACTTGTGTTAGTGTTGAAAAACCACTTTTCGCACTTGTGTTGGTGCAAGAAACCACTTTTGCACTTGTATTAGTGTGGAAAACCACTTTTCGCACTTGTGTTAGTGTTGAAAAACCACTTTTCGCACTTGTGTTGGTGCAGGAAACCACTTTTGCACTTGTATTAGTGTGGAAAAAACACTTTTTGCACTTGTGATAGTGTTGAAAAACCACATTTCGCACTTGTGTTAGTGTTGAAAAACCACTTTTCGCACTTGTGTTGGTGCAGGAAACCACTTTTGCACTTGTATTAGTGTGAAAAAAACACTTTTCGCACTTGTATTAGTGTGGAAAAACCACTTTTCGCACTTGTGTTGGTGCAGGAATCCACTTTTGCACTTGTATTAGTGTGGAAAAAACACTTTTTGCACTTGTGATAGTGTTGAAAAACCACTTTTCGCACTTGTGTTAGTGTTGAAAAACCACTTTTCGCACTTGTGTTGGTGCAGGAAACCACTTTTGCACTTGTATTAGTGTGGCAAAACCACTTTTCGCACTTGTGTTAATGTTGAAAAACCACTTTTCGCACTTGTATTAGTGTGGAAAAAACACTTTTCGCACCTGTGTTGGTGCAGGAAACCACTTTTCGCACTTGTATTAGTGTGGAAAAACCACTTTTCGCACTTGTGTTAGTGTTGAAAAACCACTTTTCGCACTTGTGTTGGTGTTGAAAAACCACTTTTCGCACTTGTGTTGGTGCAGGAAACCTCTTTTGCACTTGTATTAGTGTGGAAAAAACACTTTTTGCACTTGTGATAGTGTTGAAAAACCACTTTTCGCACTTGTGTTAGTGTTGAAAAACCACTTTTCGCACTTGTGTTAGTGTTGAAAAACCACTTTTCGCACGTGTTGGTGCAGGAAACCACTTTTGCACTTGTATTAGTGTGGAAAAAACACTTTTTGCACTTGTGATAGTGTTGAAAAACCACTTTTCGCACTTGTGTTAGTGTTGAAAAACCACTTTTCGCACTTGTGTTAGTGTTGAAAAACCACTTTTCGCACGTGTTGGTGCAGGAAACCACTTTTGCACTTGTTTGCACTTGTGATAGTGTTGAAAAACCACTTTTCGCACTTGTGTTAGTGTTGAAAAACCACTTTTCGCACTTATGTTGGTGCAGGAAACCACTTTTGCACTTGTATTAGTGTGGAAAAAAACACTTTTTGCACTTGTGATAGTGTTGAAAAACCACTTTTCGCACTTGTGTTAGTGTTGAAAAACCACTTTTCGCACTTGTGTTGGTGCAGTAAACCACTTTTGCACTTGCAGTAGTGTGGAAAAACCACTTTTCGCACTTGTGTTAGTGTTGAAAAACCACTTTTCGCACTTGTGTTAGTGTTGAAAAACCACTTTTCGCACTTGTGTTGGTGCAGGAAACCACTTTTGCACTTGTATTAGTGTGGAAAAAACACTTTTTGCATTTGTGATAGTGTTGAAAAACCACTTTTCGCACTTGTGTTGGTGCAGGAAACCACTTTTGCACTTGTATTAGTGTGGAAAAAACACTTTTTGCACTTGTGTTAGTGTTGAAAAACCACTTTTCGCACTTGTGTTAGTGTTGAAAAACCACTTTTCGCACTTGTGTTGGTGCAAGAAACCACTTTTGCACTTGTATTAGTGTGGAAAACCACTTTTCGCACTTGTGTTAGTGTTGAAAAACCACTTTTCGCACTTGTGTTGGTGCAGGAAACCACTTTTGCACTTGTATTAGTGTGGAAAAAACACTTTTTGCACTTGTGATAGTGTTGAAAAACCACATTTCGCACTTGTGTTAGTGTTGAAAAACCACTTTTCGCACTTGTGTTGGTGCAGGAAACCACTTTTGCACTTGTATTAGTGTGAAAAAAACACTTTTCGCACTTGTATTAGTGTGGAAAAACCACTTTTCGCACTTGTGTTAGTGTTGAAAAACCACTTTTCGCACTTGTGTTGGTGCAGGAAACCACTTTTGCACTTGTATTAGTGTGGAAAAACCACTTTTCGCACTTGTGTTGGTGCAGGAAACCACTTTTGCACTTGTATTAGTGTGGAAAAACCACTTTTCGCACTTGTGTTAGTGTTGAAAAACCACTTTTTGCACTTGTGTTAGTGTTGAAAAACCACTTTTCGCACTTGTGTTGGTGCAGGAAACCACTTTTGCACTTGTATTAGTGTGGAAAAACCACTTTTCGCACTTGTGTTAGTGTTGAAAAACCACTTTTCGCACTTGTGTTGGTGCAGGAAACCACTTTTGCACTTGTATTAGTGTGGGAAAACCACTTTTCGCACTTGTGATAGTGTTGAAAAACCACTTTTCGCACTTGTGTTAGTGTTGAAAAACCACTTTTCGCACTTGTGTTGGTGCAGGAAACCACTTTTGCACTTGTATTAGTGTGGGAAAACCACTTTTCGCACTTGTGATAGTGTTGAAAAACCACTTTTCGTACTTGTGTTAGTGTTGAAAAACCACTTTTCGCACTTGTGTTAGTGTTGAAAAACCACTTTTCGCACGTGTTGGTGCAGGAAACCACTTTTGCACTTGTATTAGTGTGGAAAAAACACTTTTTGCACTTGTGTTAGTGTTGAAAAACCACTTTTCGCACTTGTGTTGGTGCAGGAAACCACTTTTGCACTTGTATTAGTGTGGAAAAAACACTTTTTGCACTTGTGATAGTGTTGAAAAACCACTTTTCGCACTTGTGTTAGTGTTGAAAAACCACTTTTCGCACTTGTGTTCGTGTTGAAAAACCACTTTTCGCACTTGTGTTGGTGCAGGAAACCACTTTTGCACTTGTATTAGTGTGGAAAAAACACTTTTTGCACTTGTGATAGTGTTGAAAAACCACTTTTCGCACTTGTGTTAGTGTTGAAAAACCACTTTTCGCACTTGTGTTGGTGCAGGAAACCACTTTTGCATTGTATTAGTGTGGAAAAACAACTTTTCGCACTTGTGTTAGTGTTGAAAAACCACTTTTCGCACTTGTGTTAGTGTTGAAAAACCACTTTTCGCACTTGTGTTAGTGTTGAAAAACCACTTTTCGCACTTGTGTTGGTGCAGGAAACCACTTTTGCACTTGTATTAGTGTGGAAAAAACACTTTTCGCACTTGTGTTAGTGTTGAAAAACCACTTTTCGCACTTGTGTTAGTGTTGAAAAACCACTTTTGCACTTGTATTAGTGTGGAAAAAACACTTTTTGCACTTGTGATAGTGTTGAAAAACCACTTTTCGCACTTGTGTTAGTGTTGAAAAACCACATTTCGCACTTGTGTTGGTGCAGGAAACCACTTTTGCACTTGTATTAGTGTGGAAAAAACACTTTTTGCACTTGTGATAGTGTTGAAAAACCACTTTTCGCACTTGTGTTAGTGTTGAAAAACCACTTTTCGCACTTGTGTTGGTGCAGGAAACCACTTTTGCACTTGTATTAGTGTGGAAAAAACACTTTTTGCACTTGTGATAGTGTTGAAAAACCACTTTTCGCACTTGTGTTGGTGCAGGAAACCACTTTTGCACTTGTATTAGTGTGGAAAAACCACTTTTCGCACTTGTGTTAGTGTTGAAAAACCACTTTTCGCACTTGTGTTAGTGTTGAAAAACCACTTTTCGCACTTGTGTTAGTGTTGAAAAACCACTTTTCGCACTTGTGTTAGTGTTGAAAATCCATTTTTCGCACTTGTGTTGGTGCAGGAAACCACTTTTGCACTTGAATTAGTGTGGACAAAAACACTTTTGCACTTGTGATAGTGTTGAAAAACCACTTTTTGCACTTGTGTTAGTGTTGAAAAACCACTTTTCGCACTTGTGTTGGTGCAGGAAACCACTTTTGCACTTGTATTAGTGTGGAAAAAACACTTTTTGCACTTGTGATAGTGTTGAAAAACCACTTTTCGCACTTGTGTTAGTGTTGAAAAACCACTTTTCGCACTTGTGTTGGTGCAGGAAACCACTTTTGCACTTGTATTAGTGTGGAAAACCACTTTTCGCACTTGTGTTAGTGTTGAAAAACCACTTTTCGCACTTGTGTTAGTGTTGAAAAACCACTTTTCGCACTTGTGTTAGTGTTGAAAAACCACTTTTCGCACTTATGTTGGTGCAGTAAACCACTTTTGCACTTGCAGTAGTGTGGAAAAACCACTTTTCGCACTTGTGTTAGTGTTGAAAAACCACTTTTCGCACTTGTGTTAGTGTTGAAAAACCACTTTTCGCACTTGTGTTGGTGCAGGAAACCACTTTTGCACTTGTATTAGTGTGGAAAAAACACTTTTTGCATTTGTGATAGTGTTGAAAAACCACTTTTCGCACTTGTGTTGGTGCAGGAAACCACTTTTGCACTTGTATTAGTGTGGAAAAAACACTTTTTGCACTTGTGTTAGTGTTGAAAAACCACTTTTCGCACTTGTGTTAGTGTTGAAAAACCACTTTTCGCACTTGTGTTGGTGCAAGAAACCACTTTTGCACTTGTATTAGTGTGGAAAACCACTTTTCGCACTTGTGTTAGTGTTGAAAAACCACTTTTCGCACTTGTGTTGGTGCAGGAAACCACTTTTGCACTTGTATTAGTGTGGAAAAAACACTTTTTGCACTTGTGATAGTGTTGAAAAACCACATTTCGCACTTGTGTTAGTGTTGAAAAACCACTTTTCGCACTTGTGTTGGTGCAGGAAACCACTTTTGCACTTGTATTAGTGTGAAAAAAACACTTTTCGCACTTGTATTAGTGTGGAAAAACCACTTTTCGCACTTGTGTTGGTGCAGGAAACCACTTTTGCACTTGTATTAGTGTGGAAAAAACACTTTTTGCACTTGTGATAGTGTTGAAAAACCACTTTTCGCACTTGTGTTAGTGTTGAAAAACCACTTTTCGCACTTGTGTTGGTGCAGGAAACCACTTTTGCACTTGTATTAGTGTGGCAAAACCACTTTTCGCACTTGTGTTAATGTTGAAAAACCACTTTTCGCACTTGTATTAGTGTGGAAAAAACACTTTTCGCACCTGTGTTGGTGCAGGAAACCACTTTTCGCACTTGTATTAGTGTGGAAAAACCACTTTTCGCACTTGTGTTAGTGTTGAAAAACCACTTTTCGCACTTGTGTTGGTGTTGAAAAACCACTTTTCGCACTTGTGTTGGTGCAGGAAACCTCTTTTGCACTTGTATTAGTGTGGAAAAAACACTTTTTGCACTTGTGATAGTGTTGAAAAACCACTTTTCGCACTTGTGTTAGTGTTGAAAAACCACTTTTCGCACTTGTGTTAGTGTTGAAAAACCACTTTTCGCACGTGTTGGTGCAGGAAACCACTTTTGCACTTGTATTAGTGTGGAAAAAACACTTTTTGCACTTGTGATAGTGTTGAAAAACCACTTTTCGCACTTGTGTTAGTGTTGAAAAACCACTTTTCGCACTTGTGTTAGTGTTGAAAAACCACTTTTCGCACGTGTTGGTGCAGGAAACCACTTTTGCACTTGTTTGCACTTGTGATAGTGTTGAAAAACCACTTTTCGCACTTGTGTTAGTGTTGAAAAACCACTTTTCGCACTTATGTTGGTGCAGGAAACCACTTTTGCACTTGTATTAGTGTGGAAAAAAACACTTTTTGCACTTGTGATAGTGTTGAAAAACCACTTTTCGCACTTGTGTTAGTGTTGAAAAACCACTTTTCGCACTTGTGTTGGTGCAGTAAACCACTTTTGCACTTGCAGTAGTGTGGAAAAACCACTTTTCGCACTTGTGTTAGTGTTGAAAAACCACTTTTCGCACTTGTGTTAGTGTTGAAAAACCACTTTTCGCACTTGTGTTGGTGCAGGAAACCACTTTTGCACTTGTATTAGTGTGGAAAAAACACTTTTTGCATTTGTGATAGTGTTGAAAAACCACTTTTCGCACTTGTGTTGGTGCAGGAAACCACTTTTGCACTTGTATTAGTGTGGAAAAAACACTTTTTGCACTTGTGTTAGTGTTGAAAAACCACTTTTCGCACTTGTGTTAGTGTTGAAAAACCACTTTTCGCACTTGTGTTGGTGCAAGAAACCACTTTTGCACTTGTATTAGTGTGGAAAACCACTTTTCGCACTTGTGTTAGTGTTGAAAAACCACTTTTCGCACTTGTGTTGGTGCAGGAAACCACTTTTGCACTTGTATTAGTGTGGAAAAAACACTTTTTGCACTTGTGATAGTGTTGAAAAACCACATTTCGCACTTGTGTTAGTGTTGAAAAACCACTTTTCGCACTTGTGTTGGTGCAGGAAACCACTTTTGCACTTGTATTAGTGTGAAAAAAACACTTTTCGCACTTGTATTAGTGTGGAAAAACCACTTTTCGCACTTGTGTTAGTGTTGAAAAACCACTTTTCGCACTTGTGTTGGTGCAGGAAACCACTTTTGCACTTGTATTAGTGTGGAAAAACCACTTTTCGCACTTGTGTTGGTGCAGGAAACCACTTTTGCACTTGTATTAGTGTGGAAAAACCACTTTTCGCACTTGTGTTAGTGTTGAAAAACCACTTTTTGCACTTGTGTTAGTGTTGAAAAACCACTTTTCGCACTTGTGTTGGTGCAGGAAACCACTTTTGCACTTGTATTAGTGTGGAAAAACCACTTTTCGCACTTGTGTTAGTGTTGAAAAACCACTTTTCGCACTTGTGTTGGTGCAGGAAACCACTTTTGCACTTGTATTAGTGTGGGAAAACCACTTTTCGCACTTGTGATAGTGTTGAAAAACCACTTTTCGCACTTGTGTTAGTGTTGAAAAACCACTTTTCGCACTTGTGTTGGTGCAGGAAACCACTTTTGCACTTGTATTAGTGTGGGAAAACCACTTTTCGCACTTGTGATAGTGTTGAAAAACCACTTTTCGTACTTGTGTTAGTGTTGAAAAACCACTTTTCGCACTTGTGTTAGTGTTGAAAAACCACTTTTCGCACGTGTTGGTGCAGGAAACCACTTTTGCACTTGTATTAGTGTGGAAAAAACACTTTTTGCACTTGTGTTAGTGTTGAAAAACCACTTTTCGCACTTGTGTTGGTGCAGGAAACCACTTTTGCACTTGTATTAGTGTGGAAAAAACACTTTTTGCACTTGTGATAGTGTTGAAAAACCACTTTTCGCACTTGTGTTAGTGTTGAAAAACCACTTTTCGCACTTGTGTTCGTGTTGAAAAACCACTTTTCGCACTTGTGTTGGTGCAGGAAACCACTTTTGCACTTGTATTAGTGTGGAAAAAACACTTTTTGCACTTGTGATAGTGTTGAAAAACCACTTTTCGCACTTGTGTTAGTGTTGAAAAACCACTTTTCGCACTTGTGTTGGTGCAGGAAACCACTTTTGCATTGTATTAGTGTGGAAAAACAACTTTTCGCACTTGTGTTAGTGTTGAAAAACCACTTTTCGCACTTGTGTTAGTGTTGAAAAACCACTTTTCGCACTTGTGTTAGTGTTGAAAAACCACTTTTCGCACTTGTGTTGGTGCAGGAAACCACTTTTGCACTTGTATTAGTGTGGAAAAAACACTTTTCGCACTTGTGTTAGTGTTGAAAAACCACTTTTCGCACTTGTGTTAGTGTTGAAAAACCACTTTTGCACTTGTATTAGTGTGGAAAAAACACTTTTTGCACTTGTGATAGTGTTGAAAAACCACTTTTCGCACTTGTGTTAGTGTTGAAAAACCACATTTCGCACTTGTGTTGGTGCAGGAAACCACTTTTGCACTTGTATTAGTGTGGAAAAAACACTTTTTGCACTTGTGATAGTGTTGAAAAACCACTTTTCGCACTTGTGTTAGTGTTGAAAAACCACTTTTCGCACTTGTGTTGGTGCAGGAAACCACTTTTGCACTTGTATTAGTGTGGAAAAAACACTTTTTGCACTTGTGATAGTGTTGAAAAACCACTTTTCGCACTTGTGTTGGTGCAGGAAACCACTTTTGCACTTGTATTAGTGTGGAAAAACCACTTTTCGCACTTGTGTTAGTGTTGAAAAACCACTTTTCGCACTTGTGTTAGTGTTGAAAAACCACTTTTCGCACTTGTGTTAGTGTTGAAAAACCACTTTTCGCACTTGTGTTAGTGTTGAAAATCCATTTTTCGCACTTGTGTTGGTGCAGGAAACCACTTTTGCACTTGAATTAGTGTGGACAAAAACACTTTTGCACTTGTGATAGTGTTGAAAAACCACTTTTTGCACTTGTGTTAGTGTTGAAAAACCACTTTTCGCACTTGTGTTGGTGCAGGAAACCACTTTTGCACTTGTATTAGTGTGGAAAAAACACTTTTTGCACTTGTGATAGTGTTGAAAAACCACTTTTCGCACTTGTGTTAGTGTTGAAAAACCACTTTTCGCACTTGTGTTGGTGCAGGAAACCACTTTTGCACTTGTATTAGTGTGGAAAACCACTTTTCGCACTTGTGTTAGTGTTGAAAAACCACTTTTCGCACTTGTGTTAGTGTTGAAAAACCACTTTTCACACTTGTGTTAGTGTTGAAAAACCACTTTTCGCACTTGTGTTGGTGCAGGAAACCACTTTTGCACTTGTATTAGTGTGGAAAAAACACTTTTTGCACTTGTGATAGTGTTGAAAAACCACTTTTCGCACTTGTGTTAGTGTTGAAAAACCACTTTTCGCACTTGTGTTGGTGCAGGAAACCACTTTTGCACTTGTATTAGTGTGGAAAAAACACTTTTTGCACTTGTGATAGTGTTGAAAAACCACTTTTCACACTTGTGTTAGTGTTGAAAAACCACTTTTCGCACTTGTGTTAGTGTTGAAAAACCACTTTTCGCACTTGTGTTGGTGCAGGAAACCAATTTTGCACTTGTATTAGTGTGGAAAAAACACTTTTTGCACTTGTGATAGTGTTGAAAAACCACTTTTCGCACTTGTGTTAGTGTTGAAAAACCACTATTCGCACTTGTGTTGGTGCAGGAAACCACTTTTGCAC
Source organism: Myxine glutinosa (assembly GCF_964187855.1). Lineage (NCBI taxonomy): Eukaryota > Metazoa > Chordata > Myxini > Myxiniformes > Myxinidae > Myxine > Myxine glutinosa. The sequence continues at coordinate 179,132 of NW_027616690.1, read as the reverse complement.
TTGTCTTAGTTTGGAAAAAACACTTTTTGCACTTGTGATAGTGTTGAAAAACCACTTTTCGCACTTGTGTTGGTGCAGGAAACCACTTTTGCACTTGTATTAGTGTGGAAAAACCACTTTTCGCCCTTGTGTTAGTGTTGAAAAACCACTTTTCGCACTTGTGTTAGTGTTGAAAAACCCACTTTTCGCACTTGTGTTAGTGTGGAAAAAACACTTTTCGCACCTGTGTTGGTGCAGGAAACCACTTTTCGCACTTGTATTAGTGTGGAAAAACCACTTTTCGCACTTGTGTTAGTGTTGAAAAACCACTTTTCGCACTTGTGTTGGTGCAGGAAACCACTTTTGCACTTGTATTAGTGTGGAAAAAACACTTTTTGCACTTGTGATAGTGTTGAAAAACCACTTTTCGCACTTGTGTTAGTGTTGAAAAACCACTTTTCGCACTTGTGTTAGTGTTGAATAACCACTTTTCGCACGTGTTGGTGCAGGAAACCACTTTTGCACTTGTATTAGTGTGGAAAAAACACTTTTTGCACTTGTGATAGTGTTGAAAAACCACTTTTCGCACTTGTGTTAGTGTTGAAAAACCACTTTTCGCACTTGTGTTAGTGTTGAAAAACCACTTTTCGCACGTGTTGGTGCAGGAAACCACTTTTGCACTTGTATTAGTGTGGAAAAAACACTTTTTGCACTTGTGATAGTGTTGAAAAACCACTTTTCGCACTTGTGTTAGTGTTGAAAAACCACTTTTCGCACTTGTGTTGGTGCAGGAAACCACTTTTGCACTTGTATTAGTGTGGAAAAAACACTTTTTGCACTTGTGATAGTGTTGAAAAACCACTTTTCACACTTGTGTTAGTGTTGAAAAACCACTTTTCGCACTTGTGTTGGTGCAGGAAACCACTTTTGCACTTGTATTAGTGTGGAAAAACCACTTTTCGCACTTGTGTTAGTGTTGAAAACCACTTTTCGCACTTGTGTTAGTGTTGAAAAACCACTTTTCGCACTTGTGTTAGTGTTGAAAAACCACTTTTCGCACTTGTGTTGGTGCAGGAAACCACTTTTGCACTTGTATTAGTGTGGAAAAAACACTTTTTGCACTTGTGTTAGTGTGGAAAAAACACTTTTTGCACTTGTGATAGTGTTGAAAAACCACTTTTCGCACTTGTGTTAGTGTTGAAAAACCACTTTTCGCACTTGTGTTGGTGCAGTAAACCACTTTTGCACTTGCAGTAGTGTGGAAAAACCACTTTTCGCACTTGTGTTAGTGTTGAAAAACCACTTTTCGCACTTGTGTTAGTGTTGAAAAACCACTTTTCGCACTTGTGTTGGTGCAGGAAACCACTTTTGCACTTGTATTAGTGTGGAAAAAACACTTTTTGCATTTGTGATAGTGTTGAAAAACCACTTTTCGCACTTGTGTTGGTGCAGGAAACCACTTTTGCACTTGTATTAGTGTGGAAAAAACACTTTTTGCACTTGTGTTAGTGTTGAAAAACCACTTTTCGCACTTGTGTTAGTGTTGAAAAACCACTTTTCGCACTTGTGTTGGTGCAGGAAACCACTTTTACACTTGTATTAGTGTGGGAAAACCACTTTTCGCACTTGTGATAGTGTTGAAAAACCACTTTTCGTACTTGTGTTAGTGTTGAAAAACCACTTTTCGCACTTGTGTTAGTGTTGAAAAACCACTTTTCGCACGTGTTGGTGCAGGAAACCACTTTTGCACTTGTATTAGTGTGGAAAAAACACTTTTTGCACTTGTGTTAGTGTTGAAAAACCACTTTTCGCACTTGTGTTGGTGCAGGAAACCACTTTTGCACTTGTATTAGTGTGGAAAAAACACTTTTTGCACTTGTGATAGTGTTGAAAAACCACTTTTCGCACTTGTGTTAGTGTTGAAAAACCACTTTTCGCACTTGTGTTCGTGTTGAAAAACCACTTTTCGCACTTGTGTTGGTGCAGGAAACCACTTTTGCACTTGTATTAGTGTGGAAAAAACACTTTTTGCACTTGTGATAGTGTTGAAAAACCACTTTTCGCACTTGTGTTAGTGTTGAAAAACCACTTTTCGCACTTGTGTTGGTGCAGGAAACCACTTTTGCATTGTATTAGTGTGGAAAAACAACTTTTCGCACTTGTGTTAGTGTTGAAAAACCACTTTTCGCACTTGTGTTAGTGTTGAAAAACCACTTTTCGCACTTGTGTTAGTGTTGAAAAACCACTTTTCGCACTTGTGTTGGTGCAGGAAACCACTTTTGCACTTGTATTAGTGTGGAAAAAACACTTTTCGCACTTGTGTTAGTGTTGAAAAACCACTTTTCGCACTTGTGTTAGTGTTGAAAAACCACTTTTGCACTTGTATTAGTGTGGAAAAAACACTTTTTGCACTTGTGATAGTGTTGAAAAACCACTTTTCGCACTTGTGTTAGTGTTGAAAAACCACATTTCGCACTTGTGTTGGTGCAGGAAACCACTTTTGCACTTGTATTAGTGTGGAAAAAACACTTTTTGCACTTGTGATAGTGTTGAAAAACCACTTTTCGCACTTGTGTTAGTGTTGAAAAACCACTTTTCGCACTTGTGTTGGTGCAGGAAACCACTTTTGCACTTGTATTAGTGTGGAAAAAACACTTTTTGCACTTGTGATAGTGTTGAAAAACCACTTTTCGCACTTGTGTTGGTGCAGGAAACCACTTTTGCACTTGTATTAGTGTGGAAAAACCACTTTTCGCACTTGTGTTAGTGTTGAAAAACCACTTTTCGCACTTGTGTTAGTGTTGAAAAACCACTTTTCGCACTTGTGTTAGTGTTGAAAAACCACTTTTCGCACTTGTGTTAGTGTTGAAAATCCATTTTTCGCACTTGTGTTGGTGCAGGAAACCACTTTTGCACTTGAATTAGTGTGGACAAAAACACTTTTGCACTTGTGATAGTGTTGAAAAACCACTTTTTGCACTTGTGTTAGTGTTGAAAAACCACTTTTCGCACTTGTGTTGGTGCAGGAAACCACTTTTGCACTTGTATTAGTGTGGAAAAAACACTTTTTGCACTTGTGATAGTGTTGAAAAACCACTTTTCGCACTTGTGTTAGTGTTGAAAAACCACTTTTCGCACTTGTGTTGGTGCAGGAAACCACTTTTGCACTTGTATTAGTGTGGAAAACCACTTTTCGCACTTGTGTTAGTGTTGAAAAACCACTTTTCGCACTTGTGTTAGTGTTGAAAAACCACTTTTCACACTTGTGTTAGTGTTGAAAAACCACTTTTCGCACTTGTGTTGGTGCAGGAAACCACTTTTGCACTTGTATTAGTGTGGAAAAAACACTTTTTGCACTTGTGATAGTGTTGAAAAACCACTTTTCGCACTTGTGTTAGTGTTGAAAAACCACTTTTCGCACTTGTGTTGGTGCAGGAAACCACTTTTGCACTTGTATTAGTGTGGAAAAAACACTTTTTGCACTTGTGATAGTGTTGAAAAACCACTTTTCACACTTGTGTTAGTGTTGAAAAACCACTTTTCGCACTTGTGATAGTGTTGAAAAACCACTTTTCGCACTTGTGTTAGTGTTGAAAAACCACTATTCGCACTTGTGTTGGTGCAGGAAATCACTTTTGCACTTGTCTTAGTTTGGAAAAAACACTTTTTGCACTTGTGATAGTGTTGAAAAACCACTTTTCGCACTTGTGTTGGTGCAGGAAACCACTTTTGCACTTGTATTAGTGTGGAAAAACCACTTTTCGCCCTTGTGTTAGTGTTGAAAAACCACTTTTCGCACTTGTGTTAGTGTTGAAAAACCCACTTTTCGCACTTGTGTTAGTGTTGAAAAACCACTTTTCGCACTTGTGTTGGTGCAGGAAACCACTTTTGCACTTGTATTAGTGTGGAAAAAACACTTTTTGCACTTGTGATAGTGTTGAAAAACCACTTTTCGCACTTGTGTTAGTGTTGAAAAACCACTTTTCGCACTTGTGTTGGTGCAGGAAACCACTTTTGCACTTGTATTAGTGTTGAAAAAACACTTTTCGCACTTGTATTAGTGTTGAAAAACCACTTTTCGCACTTGTATTAGTGTGGAAAAAACACTTTTCGCACCTGTGTTGGTGCAGGAAACCACTTTTCGCACTTGTATTAGTGTGGAAAAACCACTTTTCGCACTTGTGTTAGTGTTGAAAAACCACTTTTCGCACTTGTGTTGGTGCAGGAAACCACTTTTGCACTTGTATTAGTGTGGAAAAAACACTTTTTGCACTTGTGATAGTGTTGAAAAACCACTTTTCGCACTTGTGTTAGTGTTGAAAAACCACTTTTCGCACTTGTGTTAGTGTTGAAAAACCACTTTTCGCACGTGTTGGTGCAGGAAACCACTTTTGCACTTGTATTAGTGTGGAAAAAACACTTTTTGCACTTGTGATAGTGTTGAAAAACCACTTTTCGCACTTGTGTTAGTGTTGAAAAACCACTTTTCGCACTTGTGTTAGTGTTGAAAAACCACTTTTCGCACGTGTTGGTGCAGGAAACCACTTTTGCACTTGTATTAGTGTGGAAAAAACACTTTTTGCACTTGTGATAGTGTTGAAAAACCACTTTTCGCACTTGTGTTAGTGTTGAAAAACCACTTTTCGCACTTGTGTTGGTGCAGGAAACCACTTTTGCACTTGTATTAGTGTGGAAAAAACACTTTTTGCACTTGTGATAGTGTTGAAAAACCACTTTTCACACTTGTGTTAGTGTTGAAAAACCACTTTTCGCACTTGTGTTGGTGCAGGAAACCACTTTTGCACTTGTATTAGTGTGGAAAAACCACTTTTCGCACTTGTGTTAGTGTTGAAAAACCACTTTTCGCACTTGTGTTAGTGTTGAAAAACCACTTTTCGCACTTGTGTTAGTGTTGAAAAACCACTTTTCGCACTTGTGTTGGTGCAGGAAACCACTTTTGCACTTGTATTAGTGTGGAAAAAACACTTTTTGCACTTGTGTTAGTGTTGAAAAACCACTTTTCGCACTTGTGTTAGTGTTGAAAAACCACTTTTCGCACTTGTGTTGGTGCAAGAAACCACTTTTGCACTTGTATTAGTGTGGAAAACCACTTTTCGCACTTGTGTTAGTGTTGAAAAACCACTTTTCGCACTTGTGTTGGTGCAGGAAACCACTTTTGCACTTGTATTAGTGTGGAAAAAACACTTTTTGCACTTGTGATAGTGTTGAAAAACCACATTTCGCACTTGTGTTAGTGTTGAAAAACCACTTTTCGCACTTGTGTTGGTGCAGGAAACCACTTTTGCACTTGTATTAGTGTGGAAAAAACACTTTTCGCACTTGTATTAGTGTGGAAAAACCACTTTTCGCACTTGTGTTAGTGTTGAAAAACCACTTTTCGCACATGTGTTGGTGCAGGAAACCACTTTTGCACTTGTATTAGTGTGGAAAAACCACTTTTCGCACTTGTGTTGGTGCAGGAAACCACTTTTGCACCTGTATTAGTGTGGAAAAACCACTTTTCGCACTTGTGTTAGTGTTGAAAAACCACTTTTTGCACTTGTGTTAGTGTTGAAAAACCACTTTTTGCACTTGTGTTGGTGCAGGAAACCACTTTTGCACTTGTATTAGTGTGGAAAAACCACTTTTCGCACTTGTGTTAGTGTTGAAAAACCACTTTTCGCACTTGTGTTGGTGCAGGAAACCACTTTTGCACTTGTATTAGTGTGGGAAAACCACTTTTCGCACTTGTGATAGTGTTGAAAAACCACTTTTCGCACTTGTGTTAGTGTTGAAAAACCACTTTTCGCACTTGTGTTAGTGTTGAAAAACCACTTTTCGCACGTGTTGGTGCAGGAAACCACTTTTGCACTTGTATTAGTGTGGAAAAAACACTTTTTGCACTTGTGTTAGTGTTGAAAAACCACTTTTCGCACTTGTGTTGGTGCAGGAAACCACTTTTGCACTTGTATTAGTGTGGAAAAAACACTTTTTGCACTTGTGATAGTGTTGAAAAACCACTTTTCGCACTTGTGTTAGTGTTGAAAAACCACTTTTCGCACTTGTGTTAGTGTTGAAAAACCACTTTTCGCACTTGTGTTGGTGCAGGAAACCAATTTTGCACTTGTATTAGTGTGGAAAAAACACTTTTTGCACTTGTGATAGTGTTGAAAAACCACTTTTCGCACTTGTGTTAGTGTTGAAAAACCACTATTCGCACTTGTGTTGGTGCAGGAAACCATTTTTGCACTTGGCTTAGTTTGGAAATAACACTTTTTGCACTTGTGATAGTGTTGAAAAACCACTTTTCGCACTTGTGTTGGTGCAGGAAACCAATTTTGCACTTGTATTAGTGTGGAAAAAACACTTTTTGCACTTGTGATAGTGTTGAAAAACCACTTTTCGCACTTGTGTTAGTGTTGAAAAACCACTATTCGCACTTGTGTTGGTGCAGGAAACCATTTTTGCACTTGTCTTAGTTTGGAAATAACACTTTTTGCACTTGTGATAGTGTTGAAAAACCACTTTTCGCACTTGTGTTGGTGCAGGAAACCACTTTTGCACTTGTATTAGTGTGGAAAAACCACTTTTCGCCCTTGTGTTAGTGTTGAAAAACCACTTTTCGCACTTGTGTTAGTGTTGAAAAACCCACTTTTCGCACTTGTGTTAGTGTTGAAAAACCCACTTTTCGCACTTGTGTTAGTGTTCCCACTTTTCGCACTTGTGTTGGTGCAGGAAACCACTTTTGCACTTGTATTAGTGTGGAAAAAACACTTTTTGCACTTGTGATAGTGTTGAAAAACCACTTTTCGCACTTGTGCTGGTGTTGAAAAACCACTTTTCGCACTTGTGTTGGTGCAGGAAACCACTTTTGCACTTGTATTAGTGTGGAAAAAACACTTTTTGCACTTGTGATAGTGTTGAAAAACCACTTTTCGCACTTGTGTTAGTGTTGAAAAACCACTTTTCGCACTTGTGTTGGTGCAGGAAACCACTTTTGCACTTGTATTAGTGTGGAAAAACCACTTTTCGCACTTGTGTTAGTGTTGAAAAACCACTTTTCGCACTTGTATTAGTGTGGAAAAAACACTTTTCGCACCTGTGTTGGTGCAGGAAACCACTTTTCGCACTTGTATTAGTGTTGAAAAACCACTTTTCGCACTTGTGTTGGTGTTGAAAAACCACTTTTCGCACTTGTGTTGGTGCAGGAAACCTCTTTTGCACTTGTATTAGTGTGGAAAAAACACTTTTTGCACTTGTGATAGTGTTGAAAAACCACTTTTCGCACTTGTGTTGGTGTTGAAAAACCACTTTTCGCACTTGTGTTGGTGCAGGAAACCTCTTTTGCACTTGTATTAGTGTGGAAAAAACACTTTTTGCACTTGTGATAGTGTTGAAAAACCACTTTTCGCACTTGTGTTAGTGTTGAAAAACCACTTTTCGCACTTGTGTTAGTGTTGAAAAACCACTTTTCGCACGTGTTGGTGCAGGAAACCACTTTTGCACTTGTATTAGTGTGGAAAAAACACTTTTTGCACTTGTGATAGTGTTGAAAAACCACTTTTCGCACTTGTGTTAGTGTTGAAAAACCACTTTTCGCACTTGTGTTAGTGTTGAAAAACCACTTTTCGCACGTGTTGGTGCAGGAAACCACTTTTGCACTTGTTTGCACTTGTGATAGTGTTGAAAAACCACTTTTCGCACTTGTGTTAGTGTTGAAAAACCACTTTTCGCACTTATGTTGGTGCAGGAAACCACTTTTGCACTTGTATTAGTGTGGAAAAAACACTTTTTGCACTTGTGTTAGTGTTGAAAAACCACTATTCGCACTTGTGTTGGTGCAGGAAACCATTTTTGCACTTGTCTTAGTTTGGAAATAACACTTTTTGCACTTGTGATAGTGTTGAAAAACCACTTTTCGCACTTGTGTTGGTGCAGGAAACCACTTTTGCACTTGTATTAGTGTGGAAAACCACTTTTCGCCCTTGTGTTAGTGTTGAAAAACCACTTTTCGCACTTGTGTTAGTGTTGAAAAACCCACTTTTCGCACTTGTGTTAGTGTTGAAAAACCCACTTTTCGCACTTGTGTTAGTGTTGAAAAACCACTTTTCGCACTTGTGTTGGTGCAGGAAACCACTTTTGCACTTGTATTAGTGTGGAAAAAACACTTTTTGCACTTGTGATAGTGTTGAAAAACCACTTTTCGCACTTGTGCTGGTGTTGAAAAACCACTTTTCGCACGTGTTGGTGCAGGAAACCACTTTTGCACTTGTATTAGTGTGGAAAAAACACTTTTTGCACTTGTGATAGTGTTGAAAAACCACTTTTCGCACTTGTGTTAGTGTTGAAAAACCACTTTTCGCACTTGTGTTGGTGCAGGAAACCACTTTTGCATTGTATTAGTGTGGAAAAACAACTTTTCGCACTTGTGTTAGTGTTGAAAAACCACTTTTCGCACTTGTGTTAGTGTTGAAAAACCACTTTTCGCACTTGTGTTAGTGTTGAAAAACCACTTTTCGCACTTGTGTTGGTGCAGGAAACCACTTTTGCACTTGTATTAGTGTGGAAAAAACACTTTTCGCACTTGTGTTAGTGTTGAAAAACCACTTTTCGCACTTGTGTTAGTGTTGAAAAACCACTTTTGCACTTGTATTAGTGTGGAAAAAACACTTTTTGCACTTGTGATAGTGTTGAAAAACCACTTTTCGCACTTGTGTTAGTGTTGAAAAACCACATTTCGCACTTGTGTTGGTGCAGGAAACCACTTTTGCACTTGTATTAGTGTGGAAAAAACACTTTTTGCACTTGTGATAGTGTTGAAAAACCACTTTTCGCACTTGTGTTAGTGTTGAAAAACCACTTTTCGCACTTGTGTTGGTGCAGGAAACCACTTTTGCACTTGTATTAGTGTGGAAAAAACACTTTTTGCACTTGTGATAGTGTTGAAAAACCACTTTTCGCACTTGTGTTGGTGCAGGAAACCACTTTTGCACTTGTATTAGTGTGGAAAAACCACTTTTCGCACTTGTGTTAGTGTTGAAAAACCACTTTTCGCACTTGTGTTAGTGTTGAAAAACCACTTTTCGCACTTGTGTTAGTGTTGAAAAACCACTTTTCGCACTTGTGTTAGTGTTGAAAATCCATTTTTCGCACTTGTGTTGGTGCAGGAAACCACTTTTGCACTTGAATTAGTGTGGACAAAAACACTTTTGCACTTGTGATAGTGTTGAAAAACCACTTTTTGCACTTGTGTTAGTGTTGAAAAACCACTTTTCGCACTTGTGTTGGTGCAGGAAACCACTTTTGCACTTGTATTAGTGTGGAAAAAACACTTTTTGCACTTGTGATAGTGTTGAAAAACCACTTTTCGCACTTGTGTTAGTGTTGAAAAACCACTTTTCGCACTTGTGTTGGTGCAGGAAACCACTTTTGCACTTGTATTAGTGTGGAAAACCACTTTTCGCACTTGTGTTAGTGTTGAAAAACCACTTTTCGCACTTGTGTTAGTGTTGAAAAACCACTTTTAACACTTGTGTTAGTGTTGAAAAACCACTTTTCGCACTTGTGTTGGTGCAGGAAACCACTTTTGCACTTGTATTAGTGTGGAAAAAACACTTTTTGCACTTGTGATAGTGTTGAAAAACCACTTTTCGCACTTGTGTTAGTGTTGAAAAACCACTTTTCGCACTTGTGTTGGTGCAGGAAACCACTTTTGCACTTGTATTAGTGTGGAAAAAACACTTTTTGCACTTGTGATAGTGTTGAAAAACCACTTTTCACACTTGTGTTAGTGTTGAAAAACCACTTTTCGCACTTGTGTTAGTGTTGAAAAACCACTTTTCGCACTTGTGTTGGTGCAGGAAACCAATTTTGCACTTGTATTAGTGTGGAAAAAACACTTTTTGCACTTGTGATAGTGTTGAAAAACCACTTTTCGCACTTGTGTTAGTGTTGAAAAACCACTATTCGCACTTGTGTTGGTGCAGGAAACCACTTTTGCACTTGTCTTAGTTTGGAAAAAACACTTTTTGCACTTGTGATAGTGTTGAAAAACCACTTTTCGCACTTGTGTTGGTGCAGGAAACCACTTTTGCACTTGTATTAGTGTGGAAAAACCACTTTTCGCCCTTGTGTTAGTGTTGAAAAACCACTTTTCGCACTTGTGTTAGTGTTGAAAAACCCACTTTTCGCACTTGTGTTAGTGTTGAAAAACCACTTTTCGCACTTGTGTTGGTGCAGGAAACCACTTTTGCACTTGTATTAGTGTGGAAAAAACACTTTTTGCACTTGTGATAGTGTTGAAAAACCACTTTTCGCACTTGTGTTAGTGTTGAAAAACCACTTTTCGCACTTGTGTTGGTGCAGGAAACCACTTTTGCACTTGTATTAGTGTTGAAAAACCACTTTTCGCACTTGTATTAGTGTTGAAAAACCACTTTTCGCACTTGTATTAGTGTGGAAAAAACACTTTTCGCACCTGTGTTGGTGCAGGAAACCACTTTTCGCACTTGTATTAGTGTGGAAAAACCACTTTTCGCACTTGTGTTAGTGTTGAAAAACCACTTTTCGCACTTGTGTTGGTGCAGGAAACCACTTTTGCACTTGTATTAGTGTGGAAAAAACACTTTTTGCACTTGTGATAGTGTTGAAAAACCACTTTTCGCACTTGTGTTAGTGTTGAAAAACCACTTTTCGCACTTGTGTTAGTGTTGAAAAACCACTTTTCGCACGTGTTGGTGCAGGAAACCACTTTTGCACTTGTATTAGTGTGGGAAAAACACTTTTTGCACTTGTGATAGTGTTGAAAAACCACTTTTCGCACTTGTGTTAGTGTTGAAAAACCACTTTTCGCACTTGTGTTAGTGTTGAAAAACCACTTTTCGCACGTGTTGGTGCAGGAAACCACTTTTGCACTTGTATTAGTGTGGAAAAAACACTTTTTGCACTTGTGATAGTGTTGAAAAACCACTTTTCGCACTTGTGTTAGTGTTGAAAAACCACTTTTCGCACTTGTGTTGGTGCAGGAAACCACTTTTGCACTTGTATTAGTGTGAAAAAAACACTTTTTGCACTTGTGATAGTGTTGAAAAACCACTTTTCACACTTGTGTTAGTGTTGAAAAACCACTTTTCGCACTTGTGTTGGTGCAGGAAACCACTTTTGCACTTGTATTAGTGTGGAAAAACCACTTTTCGCACTTGTGTTAGTGTTGAAAAACCACTTTTCGCACTTGTGTTAGTGTTGAAAAACCACTTTTCGCACTTGTGTTAGTGTTGAAAAACCACTTTTCGCACTTGTGTTGGTGCAGGAAACCACTTTTGCACTTGTATTAGTGTGGAAAAAACACTTTTTGCACTTGTGTTAGTGTTGAAAAACCACTTTTCGCACTTGTGTTAGTGTTGAAAAACCACTTTTCGCACTTGTGTTGGTGCAAGAAACCACTTTTGCACTTGTATTAGTGTGGAAAACCACTTTTCGCACTTGTGTTAGTGTTGAAAAACCACTTTTCGCACTTGTGTTGGTGCAGGAAACCACTTTTGCACTTGTATTAGTGTGGAAAAAACACTTTTTGCACTTGTGATAGTGTTGAAAAACCACATTTCGCACTTGTGTTAGTGTTGAAAAACCACTTTTCGCACTTGTGTTGGTGCAGGAAACCACTTTTGCACTTGTATTAGTGTGGAAAAAACACTTTTCGCACTTGTATTAGTGTGGAAAAACCACTTTTCGCACTTGTGTTAGTGTTGAAAAACCACTTTTCGCACATGTGTTGGTGCAGGAAACCACTTTTGCACTTGTATTAGTGTGGAAAAACCACTTTTCGCACTTGTGTTGGTGCAGGAAACCACTTTTGCACCTGTATTAGTGTGGAAAAACCACTTTTCGCACTTGTGTTAGTGTTGAAAAACCACTTTTTGCACTTGTGTTAGTGTTGAAAAACCACTTTTTGCACTTGTGTTGGTGCAGGAAACCACTTTTGCACTTGTATTAGTGTGGAAAAACCACTTTTCGCACTTGTGTTAGTGTTGAAAAACCACTTTTCGCACTTGTGTTGGTGCAGGAAACCACTTTTGCACTTGTATTAGTGTGGGAAAACCACTTTTCGCACTTGTGATAGTGTTGAAAAACCACTTTTCGCACTTGTGTTAGTGTTGAAAAACCACTTTTCGCACTTGTGTTAGTGTTGAAAAACCACTTTTCGCACGTGTTGGTGCAGGAAACCACTTTTGCACTTGTATTAGTGTGGAAAAAACACTTTTTGCACTTGTGTTAGTGTTGAAAAACCACTTTTCGCACTTGTGTTGGTGCAGGAAACCACTTTTGCACTTGTATTAGTGTGGAAAAAACACTTTTTGCACTTGTGATAGTGTTGAAAAACCACTTTTCGCACTTGTGTTAGTGTTGAAAAACCACTTTTCGCACTTGTGTTAGTGTTGAAAAACCACTTTTCGCACTTGTGTTGGTGCAGGAAACCAATTTTGCACTTGTATTAGTGTGGAAAAAACACTTTTTGCACTTGTGATAGTGTTGAAAAACCACTTTTCGCACTTGTGTTAGTGTTGAAAAACCACTATTCGCACTTGTGTTGGTGCAGGAAACCATTTTTGCACTTGGCTTAGTTTGGAAATAACACTTTTTGCACTTGTGATAGTGTTGAAAAACCACTTTTCGCACTTGTGTTGGTGCAGGAAACCAATTTTGCACTTGTATTAGTGTGGAAAAAACACTTTTTGCACTTGTGATAGTGTTGAAAAACCACTTTTCGCACTTGTGTTAGTGTTGAAAAACCACTATTCGCACTTGTGTTGGTGCAGGAAACCATTTTTGCACTTGTCTTAGTTTGGAAATAACACTTTTTGCACTTGTGATAGTGTTGAAAAACCACTTTTCGCACTGTGTTGGTGCAGGAAACCACTTTTCGCACTTGTATTAGTGTGGAAAAACCACTTTTCGCACTTGTGTTAGTGTTGAAAAACCACTTTTCGCACTTGTGTTGGTGCAGGAAACCACTTTTGCACTTGTATTAGTGTGGAAAAAACACTTTTTGCACTTGTGATAGTGTTGAAAAACCACTTTTCGCACTTGTGTTAGTGTTGAAAAACCACTTTTCGCACTTGTGTTAGTGTTGAAAAACCACTTTTCGCACGTGTTGGTGCAGGAAACCACTTTTGCACTTGTATTAGTGTGGAAAAAACACTTTTTGCACTTGTGATAGTGTTGAAAAACCACTTTTCGCACTTGTGTTAGTGTTGAAAAACCACTTTTCGCACTTGTGTTAGTGTTGAAAAACCACTTTTCGCACGTGTTGGTGCAGGAAACCACTTTTGCACTTGTATTAGTGTGGAAAAAACACTTTTTGCACTTGTGATAGTGTTGAAAAACCACTTTTCGCACTTGTGTTAGTGTTGAAAAACCACTTTTCGCACTTGTGTTGGTGCAGGAAACCACTTTTGCACTTGTATTAGTGTGGAAAAAACACTTTTTGCACTTGTGATAGTGTTGAAAAACCACTTTTCACACTTGTGTTAGTGTTGAAAAACCACTTTTCGCACTTGTGTTGGTGCAGGAAACCACTTTTGCACTTGTATTAGTGTGGAAAAACCACTTTTCGCACTTGTGTTAGTGTTGAAAAACCACTTTTCGCACTTGTGTTAGTGTTGAAAAACCACTTTTCGCACTTGTGTTAGTGTTGAAAAACCACTATTCGCACTTGTGTTGGTGCAGGAAACCACTTTCGCACTTGTATTAGTGTGGAAAAAACACTTTTTGCACTTGTGTTAGTGTTGAAAAACCACTTTTCGCACTTGTGTTAGTGTTGAAAAACCACTTTTCGCACTTGTGTTGGTGCAAGAAACCACTTTTGCACTTGTATTAGTGTGGAAAACCACTTTTCGCACTTGTGTTAGTGTTGAAAAACCACTTTTCGCACTTGTGTTGGTGCAGGAAACCACTTTTGCACTTGTATTAGTGTGGAAAAAACACTTTTTGCACTTGTGATAGTGTTGAAAAACCACATTTCGCACTTGTGTTAGTGTTGAAAAACCACTTTTCGCACTTGTGTTGGTGCAGGAAACCACTTTTGCACTTGTATTAGTGTGGAAAAAACACTTTTCGCACTTGTATTAGTGTGGAAAAACCACTTTTCGCACTTGTGTTAGTGTTGAAAAACCACTTTTCGCACATGTGTTGGTGCAGGAAACCACTTTTGCACTTGTATTAGTGTGGAAAAACCACTTTTCGCACTTGTGTTGGTGCAGGAAACCACTTTTGCACCTGTATTAGTGTGGAAAAACCACTTTTCGCACTTGTGTTAGTGTTGAAAAACCACTTTTTGCACTTGTGTTAGTGTTGAAAAACCACTTTTTGCACTTGTGTTGGTGCAGGAAACCACTTTTGCACTTGTATTAGTGTGGAAAAACCACTTTTCGCACTTGTGTTAGTGTTGAAAAACCACTTTTCGCACTTGTGTTGGTGCAGGAAACCACTTTTGCACTTGTATTAGTGTGGGAAAACCACTTTTCGCACTTGTGATAGTGTTGAAAAACCACTTTTCGCACTTGTGTTAGTGTTGAAAAACCACTTTTCGCACTTGTGTTAGTGTTGAAAAACCACTTTTCGCACGTGTTGGTGCAGGAAACCACTTTTGCACTTGTATTAGTGTGGAAAAAACACTTTTTGCACTTGTGTTGGTGCAGGAAACCACTTTTGCACTTGTATTAGTGTGGAAAAAACACTTTTTGCACTTGTGATAGTGTTGAAAAACCACTTTTCGCACTTGTGTTAGTGTTGAAAAACCACTTTTCGCACTTGTGTTAGTGTTGAAAAACCACTTTTCGCACTTGTGTTGGTGCAGGAAACCAATTTTGCACTTGTATTAGTGTGGAAAAAACACTTTTTGCACTTGTGATAGTGTTGAAAAACCACTTTTCGCACTTGTGTTAGTGTTGAAAAACCACTATTCGCACTTGTGTTGGTGCAGGAAACCATTTTTGCACTTGGCTTAGTTTGGAAATAACACTTTTTGCACTTGTGATAGTGTTGAAAAACCACTTTTCGCACTTGTGTTGGTGCAGGAAACCAATTTTGCACTTGTATTAGTGTGGAAAAAACACTTTTTGCACTTGTGATAGTGTTGAAAAACCACTTTTCGCACTTGTGTTAGTGTTGAAAAACCACTATTCGCACTTGTGTTGGTGCAGGAAACCATTTTTGCACTTGTCTTAGTTTGGAAATAACACTTTTTGCACTTGTGATAGTGTTGAAAAACCACTTTTCGCACTTGTGTTGGTGCAGGAAACCACTTTTGCACTTGTATTAGTGTGGAAAAACCACTTTTCGCCCTTGTGTTAGTGTTGAAAAACCACTTTTCGCACTTGTGTTAGTGTTGAAAAACCCACTTTTCGCACTTGTGTTAGTGTTGAAAAACCCACTTTTCGCACTTGTGTTAGTGTTCCCACTTTTCGCACTTGTGTTGGTGCAGGAAACCACTTTTGCACTTGTATTAGTGTGGAAAAAACACTTTTTGCACTTGTGATAGTGTTGAAAAACCACTTTTCGCACTTGTGCTGGTGTTGAAAAACCACTTTTCGCACTTGTGTTGGTGCAGGAAACCACTTTTGCACTTGTATTAGTGTTGAAAAAACACTTTTTGCACTTGTGATAGTGTTGAAAAACCACTTTTCGCACTTGTGTTAGTGTTGAAAAACCACTTTTCGCACTTGTGTTGGTGCAGGAAACCACTTTTGCACTTGTATTAGTGTGGAAAAACCACTTTTCGCACTTGTGTTAGTGTTGAAAAACCACTTTTCGCACTTGTATTAGTGTGGAAAAAACACTTTTCGCACCTGTGTTGGTGCAGGAAACCACTTTTCGCACTTGTATTAGTGTTGAAAAACCACTTTTCGCACTTGTGTTGGTGTTGAAAAACCACTTTTCGCACTTGTGTTGGTGCAGGAAACCTCTTTTGCACTTGTATTAGTGTGGAAAAAACACTTTTTGCACTTGTGATAGTGATTGAAAAACCACTTTTCGTACTTGTGTTGGTGTTGAAAAACCACTTTTCGCACTTGTGTTGGTGCAGGAAACCTCTTTTGCACTTGTATTAGTGTGGAAAAAACACTTTTTGCACTTGTGATAGTGTTGAAAAACCAATTTTCGCACTTGTGTTAGTGTTGAAAAACCACTTTTCGCACTTGTGTTAGTGTTGAAAAACCACTTTTCGCACGTGTTGGTGCAGGAAACCACTTTTGCACTTGTATTAGTGTGGAAAAAACACTTTTTGCACTTGTGATAGTGTTGAAAAACCACTTTTCGCACTTGTGTTAGTGTTGAAAAACCACTTTTCGCACTTGTGTTAGTGTTGAAAAACCACTTTTCGCACGTGTTGGTGCAGGAAACCACTTTTGCACTTGTTTGCACTTGTGATAGTGTTGAAAAACCACTTTTCGCACTTGTGTTAGTGTTGAAAAACCACTTTTCGCACTTATGTTGGTGCAGGAAACCACTTTTGCACTTGTATTAGTGTGGAAAAAACACTTTTTGCACTTGTGATAGTGTTGAAAAACCACTTTTCGCACTTGTGTTAGTGTTGAAAAACCACTATTCGCACTTGTGTTGGTGCAGGAAACCATTTTTGCACTTGTCTTAGTTTGGAAATAACACTTTTTGCACTTGTGATAGTGTTGAAAAACCACTTTTCGCACTTGTGTTGGTGCAGGAAACCACTTTTGCACTTGTATTAGTGTGGAAAACCACTTTTCGCCCTTGTGTTAGTGTTGAAAAACCACTTTTCGCACTTGTGTTAGTGTTGAAAAACCCACTTTTCGCACTTGTGTTAGTGTTGAAAAACCCACTTTTCGCACTTGTGTTAGTGTTGAAAAACCACTTTTCGCACTTGTGTTGGTGCAGGAAACCACTTTTGCACTTGTATTAGTGTGGAAAAAACACTTTTTGCACTTGTGATAGTGTTGAAAAACCACTTTTCGCACTTGTGCTGGTGTTGAAAAACCACTTTTCGCACGTGTTGGTGCAGGAAACCACTTTTGCACTTGTATTAGTGTGGAAAAAACACTTTTTGCACTTGTGATAGTGTTGAAAAACCACTTTTCGCACTTGTGTTAGTGTTGAAAAACCACTTTTCGCACTTATGTTGGTGCAGGAAACCACTTTTGCACTTGTATTAGTGTGGAAAAAACACTTTTTGCACTTGTGATAGTGTTGAAAAACCACTTTTCGCACTTGTGTTAGTGTTGAAAAACCACTTTTCGCACTTGTGTTGGTGCAGGAAACCACTTTTGCACTTGCAGTAGTGTGGAAAAACCACTTTTCGCACTTGTGATAGTGTTGAAAAACCACTTTTCGCACTTGTGTTAGTGTTGAAAAACCACTTTTCGCACTTGTGTTGGTGCAGGAAACCACTTTTGCACTTGTATTAGTGTGGAAAAAACACTTTTTGCATTTGTGATAGTGTTGAAAAACCACTTTTCGCACTTGTGTTGGTGCAGGAAACCACTTTTGCACTTGTATTAGTGTGGAAAAAACACTTTTTGCACTTGTGTTAGTGTTGAAAAACCACTTTTCGCACTTGTGTTAGTGTTGAAAAACCACTTTTCGCACTTGTGTTGGTGCAAGAAACCACTTTTGCACTTGTATTAGTGTGGAAAACCACTTTTCGCACTTGTGTTAGTGTTGAAAAACCACTTTTCGCACTTGTGTTGGTGCAGGAAACCACTTTTGCACTTGTATTAGTGTGGAAAAAACACTTTTTGCACTTGTGATAGTGTTGAAAAACCACATTTCGCACTTGTGTTAGTGTTGAAAAACCACTTTTCGCACTTGTGTTGGTGCAGGAAACCACTTTTGCACTTGTATTAGTGTGAAAAAAACACTTTTCGCACTTGTATTAGTGTGGAAAAACCACTTTTCGCACTTGTGTTAGTGTTGAAAAACCACTTTTCGCACTTGTGTTGGTGCAGGAAACCACTTTTGCACTTGTATTAGTGTGGAAAAACCACTTTTCGCACTTGTGTTGGTGCAGGAAACCACTTTTGCACTTGTATTAGTGTGGAAAAACCACTTTTCGCACTTGTGTTAGTGTTGAAAAACCACTTTTCGCACTTGTGTTAGTGTTGAAAAACCACTTTTCACACTTGTGTTAGTGTTGAAAAACCACTTTTCGCACTTGTGTTGGTGCAGGAAACCACTTTTGCACTTGTATTAGTGTGGAAAAAACACTTTTTGCACTTGTGATAGTGTTGAAAAACCACTTTTCGCACTTGTGTTAGTGTTGAAAAACCACTATTCGCACTTGTGTTGGTGCAGGAAACCATTTTTGCACTTGTCTTAGTTTGGAAATAACACTTTTTGCACTTGTGATAGTGTTGAAAAACCACTTTTCGCACTTGTGTTGGTGCAGGAAACCACTTTTGCACTTGTATTAGTGTGGAAAAACCACTTTTCGCCCTTGTGTTAGTGTTGAAAAACCACTTTTCGCACTTGTGTTAGTGTTGAAAAACCCACTTTTCGCACTTGTGTTAGTGTTGAAAAACCCACTTTTCGCACTTGTGTTAGTGTTCCCACTTTTCGCACTTGTGTTGGTGCAGGAAACCACTTTTGCACTTGTATTAGTGTGGAAAAAACACTTTTTGCACTTGTGATAGTGTTGAAAAACCACTTTTCGCACTTGTGCTGGTGTTGAAAAACCACTTTTCGCACTTGTGTTGGTGCAGGAAACCACTTTTGCACTTGTATTAGTGTTGAAAAAACACTTTTTGCACTTGTGATAGTGTTGAAAAACCACTTTTCGCACTTGTGTTAGTGTTGAAAAACCACTTTTCGCACTTGTGTTGGTGCAGGAAACCACTTTTGCACTTGTATTAGTGTGGAAAAACCACTTTTCGCACTTGTGTTAGTGTTGAAAAACCACTTTTCGCACTTGTATTAGTGTGGAAAAAACACTTTTCGCACCTGTGTTGGTGCAGGAAACCACTTTTCGCACTTGTATTAGTGTTGAAAAACCACTTTTCGCACTTGTGTTGGTGTTGAAAAACCACTTTTCGCACTTGTGTTGGTGCAGGAAACCTCTTTTGCACTTGTATTAGTGTGGAAAAAACACTTTTTGCACTTGTGATAGTGTTGAAAAACCACTTTTCGCACTTGTGTTGGTGTTGAAAAACCACTTTTCGCACTTGTGTTGGTGCAGGAAACCTCTTTTGCACTTGTATTAGTGTGGAAAAAACACTTTTTGCACTTGTGATAGTGTTGAAAAACCACTTTTCGCACTTGTGTTAGTGTTGAAAAACCACTTTTCGCACTTGTGTTAGTGTTGAAAAACCACTTTTCGCACGTGTTGGTGCAGGAAACCACTTTTGCACTTGTATTAGTGTGGAAAAAACACTTTTTGCACTTGTGATAGTGTTGAAAAACCACTTTTCGCACTTGTGTTAGTGTTGAAAAACCACTTTTCGCACTTGTGTTAGTGTTGAAAAACCACTTTTCGCACGTGTTGGTGCAGGAAACCACTTTTGCACTTGTTTGCACTTGTGATAGTGTTGAAAAACCACTTTTCGCACTTGTGTTAGTGTTGAAAAACCACTTTTCGCACTTATGTTGGTGCAGGAAACCACTTTTGCACTTGTATTAGTGTGGAAAAAACACTTTTTGCACTTGTGATAGTGTTGAAAAACCACTTTTCGCACTTGTGTTAGTGTTGAAAAACCACTATTCGCACTTGTGTTGGTGCAGGAAACCATTTTTGCACTTGTCTTAGTTTGGAAATAACACTTTTTGCACTTGTGATAGTGTTGAAAAACCACTTTTCGCACTTGTGTTGGTGCAGGAAACCACTTTTGCACTTGTATTAGTGTGGAAAACCACTTTTCGCCCTTGTGTTAGTGTTGAAAAACCACTTTTCGCACTTGTGTTAGTGTTGAAAAACCCACTTTTCGCACTTGTGTTAGTGTTGAAAAACCCACTTTTCGCACTTGTGTTAGTGTTGAAAAACCACTTTTCGCACTTGTGTTGGTGCAGGAAACCACTTTTGCACTTGTATTAGTGTGGAAAAAACACTTTTTGCACTTGTGATAGTGTTGAAAAACCACTTTTCGCACTTGTGCTGGTGTTGAAAAACCACTTTTCGCACGTGTTGGTGCAGGAAACCACTTTTGCACTTGTATTAGTGTGGAAAAAACACTTTTTGCACTTGTGATAGTGTTGAAAAACCACTTTTCGCACTTGTGTTAGTGTTGAAAAACCACTTTTCGCACTTATGTTGGTGCAGGAAACCACTTTTGCACTTGTATTAGTGTGGAAAAAACACTTTTTGCACTTGTGATAGTGTTGAAAAACCACTTTTCGCACTTGTGTTAGTGTTGAAAAACCACTTTTCGCACTTGTGTTGGTGCAGGAAACCACTTTTGCACTTGCAGTAGTGTGGAAAAACCACTTTTCGCACTTGTGATAGTGTTGAAAAACCACTTTTCGCACTTGTGTTAGTGTTGAAAAACCACTTTTCGCACTTGTGTTGGTGCAGGAAACCACTTTTGCACTTGTATTAGTGTGGAAAAAACACTTTTTGCATTTGTGATAGTGTTGAAAAACCACTTTTCGCACTTGTGTTGGTGCAGGAAATCACTTTTGCACTTGTATTAGTGTGGAAAAAACACTTTTTGCACTTGTGTTAGTGTTGAAAAACCACTTTTCGCACTTGTGTTAGTGTTGAAAAACCACTTTTCGCACTTGTGTTGGTGCAAGAAACCACTTTTGCACTTGTATTAGTGTGGAAAACCACTTTTCGCACTTGTGTTAGTGTTGAAAAACCACTTTTCGCACTTGTGTTGGTGCAGGAAACCACTTTTGCACTTGTATTAGTGTGGAAAAAACACTTTTTGCACTTGTGATAGTGTTGAAAAACCACATTTCGCACTTGTGTTAGTGTTGAAAAACCACTTTTCGCACTTGTGTTGGTGCAGGAAACCACTTTTGCACTTGTATTAGTGTGAAAAAAACACTTTTCGCACTTGTATTAGTGTGGAAAAACCACTTTTCGCACTTGTGTTAGTGTTGAAAAACCACTTTTCGCACTTGTGTTGGTGCAGGAAACCACTTTTGCACTTGTATTAGTGTGGAAAAACCACTTTTCGCACTTGTGTTGGT
The DNA here is from genome assembly GCF_964187855.1 of Myxine glutinosa. Classification (NCBI taxonomy): domain Eukaryota; kingdom Metazoa; phylum Chordata; class Myxini; order Myxiniformes; family Myxinidae; genus Myxine; species Myxine glutinosa. The sequence goes on along the minus strand of NW_027616690.1, from coordinate 158,000 downwards.
GCAGGAAACCACTTTTGCACTTGTATTAGTGTGGAAAAACCACTTTTCGCACTTGTGTTAGTGTTGAAAAACCACTTTTCGCACTTGTGTTAGTGTTGAAAAACCACTTTTCACACTTGTGTTAGTGTTGAAAAACCACTTTTCGCACTTGTGTTGGTGCAGGAAACCACTTTTGCACTTGTATTAGTGTGGAAAAAACACTTTTTGCACTTGTGATAGTGTTGAAAAACCACTTTTCGCACTTGTGTTAGTGTTGAAAAACCACTATTCGCACTTGTGTTGGTGCAGGAAACCATTTTTGCACTTGTCTTAGTTTGGAAATAACACTTTTTGCACTTGTGATAGTGTTGAAAAACCACTTTTCGCACTTGTGTTGGTGCAGGAAACCACTTTTGCACTTGTATTAGTGTGGAAAAACCACTTTTCGCCCTTGTGTTAGTGTTGAAAAACCACTTTTCGCACTTGTGTTAGTGTTGAAAAACCCACTTTTCGCACTTGTGTTAGTGTTGAAAAACCCACTTTTCGCACTTGTGTTAGTGTTCCCACTTTTCGCACTTGTGTTGGTGCAGGAAACCACTTTTGCACTTGTATTAGTGTGGAAAAAACACTTTTTGCACTTGTGATAGTGTTGAAAAACCACTTTTCGCACTTGTGCTGGTGTTGAAAAACCACTTTTCGCACTTGTGTTGGTGCAGGAAACCACTTTTGCACTTGTATTAGTGTTGAAAAAACACTTTTTGCACTTGTGATAGTGTTGAAAAACCACTTTTCGCACTTGTGTTAGTGTTGAAAAACCACTTTTCGCACTTGTGTTGGTGCAGGAAACCACTTTTGCACTTGTATTAGTGTGGAAAAACCACTTTTCGCACTTGTGTTAGTGTTGAAAAACCACTTTTCGCACTTGTATTAGTGTGGAAAAAACACTTTTCGCACCTGTGTTGGTGCAGGAAACCACTTTTCGCACTTGTATTAGTGTTGAAAAACCACTTTTCGCACTTGTGTTGGTGTTGAAAAACCACTTTTCGCACTTGTGTTGGTGCAGGAAACCTCTTTTGCACTTGTATTAGTGTGGAAAAAACACTTTTTGCACTTGTGATAGTGTTGAAAAACCACTTTTCGCACTTGTGTTGGTGTTGAAAAACCACTTTTCGCACTTGTGTTGGTGCAGGAAACCTCTTTTGCACTTGTATTAGTGTGGAAAAAACACTTTTTGCACTTGTGATAGTGTTGAAAAACCACTTTTCGCACTTGTGTTAGTGTTGAAAAACCACTTTTCGCACTTGTGTTAGTGTTGAAAAACCACTTTTCGCACGTGTTGGTGCAGGAAACCACTTTTGCACTTGTATTAGTGTGGAAAAAACACTTTTTGCACTTGTGATAGTGTTGAAAAACCACTTTTCGCACTTGTGTTAGTGTTGAAAAACCACTTTTCGCACTTGTGTTAGTGTTGAAAAACCACTTTTCGCACGTGTTGGTGCAGGAAACCACTTTTGCACTTGTTTGCACTTGTGATAGTGTTGAAAAACCACTTTTCGCACTTGTGTTAGTGTTGAAAAACCACTTTTCGCACTTATGTTGGTGCAGGAAACCACTTTTGCACTTGTATTAGTGTGGAAAAAACACTTTTTGCACTTGTGATAGTGTTGAAAAACCACTTTTCGCACTTGTGTTAGTGTTGAAAAACCACTATTCGCACTTGTGTTGGTGCAGGAAACCATTTTTGCACTTGTCTTAGTTTGGAAATAACACTTTTTGCACTTGTGATAGTGTTGAAAAACCACTTTTCGCACTTGTGTTGGTGCAGGAAACCACTTTTGCACTTGTATTAGTGTGGAAAACCACTTTTCGCCCTTGTGTTAGTGTTGAAAAACCACTTTTCGCACTTGTGTTAGTGTTGAAAAACCCACTTTTCGCACTTGTGTTAGTGTTGAAAAACCCACTTTTCGCACTTGTGTTAGTGTTGAAAAACCACTTTTCGCACTTGTGTTGGTGCAGGAAACCACTTTTGCACTTGTATTAGTGTGGAAAAAACACTTTTTGCACTTGTGATAGTGTTGAAAAACCACTTTTCGCACTTGTGCTGGTGTTGAAAAACCACTTTTCGCACGTGTTGGTGCAGGAAACCACTTTTGCACTTGTATTAGTGTGGAAAAAACACTTTTTGCACTTGCGATAGTGTTGAAAAACCACTTTTCGCACTTGTGTTAGTGTTGAAAAACCACTTTTCGCACTTATGTTGGTGCAGGAAACCACTTTTGCACTTGTATTAGTGTGGAAAAAATACTTTTTGCACTTGTGATAGTGTTGAAAAACCACTTTTCGCACTTGTGTTAGTGTTGAAAAACCACTTTTCGCACTTGTGTTGGTGCAGGAAACCACTTTTGCACTTGCAGTAGTGTGGAAAAACCACTTTTCGCACTTGTGTTAGTGTTGAAAAACCACTTTTCGCACTTGTGTTAGTGTTGAAAAACCACTTTTCGCACTTGTGTTGGTGCAGGAAACCACTTTTGCACTTGTATTAGTGTGGAAAAAACACTTTTTGCATTTGTGATAGTGTTGAAAAACCACTTTTCGCACTTGTGTTGGTGCAGGAAACCACTTTTGCACTTGTATTAGTGTGGAAAAAACACTTTTTGCACTTGTGTTAGTGTTGAAAAACCACTTTTCGCACTTGTGTTAGTGTTGAAAAACCACTTTTCGCACTTGTGTTGGTGCAAGAAACCACTTTTGCACTTGTATTAGTGTGGAAAACCACTTTTCGCACTTGTGTTAGTGTTGAAAAACCACTTTTCGCACTTGTGTTGGTGCAGGAAACCACTTTTGCACTTGTATTAGTGTGGAAAAAACACTTTTTGCACTTGTGATAGTGTTGAAAAACCACATTTCGCACTTGTGTTAGTGTTGAAAAACCACTTTTCGCACTTGTGTTGGTGCAGGAAACCACTTTTGCACTTGTATTAGTGTGAAAAAAACACTTTTCGCACTTGTATTAGTGTGGAAAAACCACTTTTCGCACTTGTGTTAGTGTTGAAAAACCACTTTTCGCACTTGTGTTGGTGCAGGAAACCACTTTTGCACTTGTATTAGTGTGGAAAAACCACTTTTCGCACTTGTGTTGGTGCAGGAAACCACTTTTGCACTTGTATTAGTGTGGAAAAACCACTTTTCGCACTTGTGTTAGTGTTGAAAAACCACTTTTCGCACTTGTGTTAGTGTTGAAAAACCACTTTTCACACTTGTGTTAGTGTTGAAAAACCACTTTTCGCACTTGTGTTGGTGCAGGAAACCACTTTTGCACTTGTATTAGTGTGGAAAAAACACTTTTTGCACTTGTGATAGTGTTGAAAAACCACTTTTCGCACTTGTGTTAGTGTTGAAAAACCACTTTTCGCACTTGTGTTGGTGCAGGAAACCACTTTTGCACTTGTATTAGTGTGGAAAAAACACTTTTTGCACTTGTGATAGTGTTGAAAAACCACTTTTCGCACTTGTGTTAGTGTTGAAAAACCACTTTTCGCACTTGTGTTAGTGTTGAAAAACCACTTTTCGCACTTGTGTTGGTGCAGGAAACCAATTTTGCACTTGTATTAGTGTGGAAAAAACACTTTTTGCACTTGTGATAGTGTTGAAAAACCACTTTTCGCACTTGTGTTAGTGTTGAAAAACCACTATTCGCACTTGTGTTGGTGCAGGAAACCATTTTTGCACTTGTCTTAGTTTGGAAATAACACTTTTTGCACTTGTGATAGTGTTGAAAAACCACTTTTCGCACTTGTGTTGGTGCAGGAAACCAATTTTGCACTTGTATTAGTGTGGAAAAAACACTTTTTGCACTTGTGATAGTGTTGAAAAACCACTTTTCGCACTTGTGTTAGTGTTGAAAAACCACTATTCGCACTTGTGTTGGTGCAGGAAACCATTTTTGCACTTGTCTTAGTTTGGAAATAACACTTTTTGCACTTGTGATAGTGTTGAAAAACCACTTTTCGCACTTGTGTTGGTGCAGGAAACCACTTTTGCACTTGTATTAGTGTGGAAAAACCACTTTTCGCCCTTGTGTTAGTGTTGAAAAACCACTTTTCGCACTTGTGTTAGTGTTGAAAAACCCACTTTTCGCACTTGTGTTAGTGTTGAAAAACCCACTTTTCGCACTTGTGTTAGTGTTCCCACTTTTCGCACTTGTGTTGGTGCAGGAAACCACTTTTGCACTTGTATTAGTGTGGAAAAAACACTTTTTGCACTTGTGATAGTGTTGAAAAACCACTTTTCGCACTTGTGCTGGTGTTGAAAAACCACTTTTCGCACTTGTGTTGGTGCAGGAAACCACTTTTGCACTTGTATTAGTGTGGAAAAAACACTTTTTGCACTTGTGATAGTGTTGAAAAACCACTTTTCGCACTTGTGTTAGTGTTGAAAAACCACTTTTCGCACTTGTGTTGGTGCAGGAAACCACTTTTGCACTTGTATTAGTGTGGCAAAACCACTTTTCGCACTTGTGTTAGTGTTGAAAAACCACTTTTCGCACTTGTATTAGTGTGGAAAAAACACTTTTCGCACCTGTGTTGGTGCAGGAAACCACTTTTCGCACTTGTATTAGTGTGGAAAAACCACTTTTCGCACTTGTGTTAGTGTTGAAAAACCACTTTTCGCACTTGTGTTGGTGTTGAAAAACCACTTTTCGCACTTGTGTTGGTGCAGGAAACCTCTTTTGCACTTGTATTAGTGTGGAAAAAACACTTTTTGCACTTGTGATAGTGTTGAAAAACCACTTTTCGCACTTGTGTTAGTGTTGAAAAACCACTTTTCGCACTTGTGTTAGTGTTGAAAAACCACTTTTCGCACGTGTTGGTGCAGGAAACCACTTTTGCACTTGTATTAGTGTGGAAAAAACACTTTTTGCACTTGTGATAGTGTTGAAAAACCACTTTTCGCACTTGTGTTAGTGTTGAAAAACCACTTTTCGCACTTGTGTTAGTGTTGAAAAACCACTTTTCGCACGTGTTGGTGCAGGAAACCACTTTTGCACTTGTTTGCACTTGTGATAGTGTTGAAAAACCACTTTTCGCACTTGTGTTAGTGTTGAAAAACCACTTTTCGCACTTATGTTGGTGCAGGAAACCACTTTTGCACTTGTATTAGTGTGGAAAAAACACTTTTTGCACTTGTGATAGTGTTGAAAAACCACTTTTCGCACTTGTGTTAGTGTTGAAAAACCACTTTTCGCACTTGTGTTGGTGCAGTAAACCACTTTTGCACTTGCAGTAGTGTGGAAAAACCACTTTTCGCACTTGTGTTAGTGTTGAAAAACCACTTTTCGCACTTGTGTTAGTGTTGAAAAACCACTTTTCGCACTTGTGTTGGTGCAGGAAACCACTTTTGCACTTGTATTAGTGTGGAAAAAACACTTTTTGCATTTGTGATAGTGTTGAAAAACCACTTTTCGCACTTGTGTTGGTGCAGGAAACCACTTTTGCACTTGTATTAGTGTGGAAAAAACACTTTTTGCACTTGTGTTAGTGTTGAAAAACCACTTTTCGCACTTGTGTTAGTGTTGAAAAACCACTTTTCGCACTTGTGTTGGTGCAAGAAACCACTTTTGCACTTGTATTAGTGTGGAAAACCACTTTTCGCACTTGTGTTAGTGTTGAAAAACCACTTTTCGCACTTGTGTTGGTGCAGGAAACCACTTTTGCACTTGTATTAGTGTGGAAAAAACACTTTTTGCACTTGTGATAGTGTTGAAAAACCACATTTCGCACTTGTGTTAGTGTTGAAAAACCACTTTTCGCACTTGTGTTGGTGCAGGAAACCACTTTTGCACTTGTATTAGTGTGAAAAAAACACTTTTCGCACTTGTATTAGTGTGGAAAAACCACTTTTCGCACTTGTGTTGGTGCAGGAAACCACTTTTGCACTTGTATTAGTGTGGAAAAAACACTTTTTGCACTTGTGATAGTGTTGAAAAACCACTTTTCGCACTTGTGTTAGTGTTGAAAAACCACTTTTCGCACTTGTGTTGGTGCAGGAAACCACTTTTGCACTTGTATTAGTGTGGCAAAACCACTTTTCGCACTTGTGTTAGTGTTGAAAAACCACTTTTCGCACTTGTATTAGTGTGGAAAAAACACTTTTCGCACCTGTGTTGGTGCAGGAAACCACTTTTCGCACTTGTATTAGTGTGGAAAAACCACTTTTCGCACTTGTGTTAGTGTTGAAAAACCACTTTTCGCACTTGTGTTGGTGTTGAAAAACCACTTTTCGCACTTGTGTTGGTGCAGGAAACCTCTTTTGCACTTGTATTAGTGTGGAAAAAACACTTTTTGCACTTGTGATAGTGTTGAAAAACCACTTTTCGCACTTGTGTTAGTGTTGAAAAACCACTTTTCGCACTTGTGTTAGTGTTGAAAAACCACTTTTCGCACGTGTTGGTGCAGGAAACCACTTTTGCACTTGTATTAGTGTGGAAAAAACACTTTTTGCACTTGTGATAGTGTTGAAAAACCACTTTTCGCACTTGTGTTAGTGTTGAAAAACCACTTTTCGCACTTGTGTTAGTGTTGAAAAACCACTTTTCGCACGTGTTGGTGCAGGAAACCACTTTTGCACTTGTTTGCACTTGTGATAGTGTTGAAAAACCACTTTTCGCACTTGTGTTAGTGTTGAAAAACCACTTTTCGCACTTATGTTGGTGCAGGAAACCACTTTTGCACTTGCAGTAGTGTGGAAAAACCACTTTTCGCACTTGTGTTAGTGTTGAAAAACCACTTTTCGCACTTGTGTTAGTGTTGAAAAACCACTTTTCGCACTTGTGTTAGTGTTGAAAAACCACTTTTCGCACTTATGTTGGTGCAGTAAACCACTTTTGCACTTGCAGTAGTGTGGAAAAACCACTTTTCGCACTTGTGTTAGTGTTGAAAAACCACTTTTCGCACTTGTGTTAGTGTTGAAAAACCACTTTTCGCACTTATGTTGGTGCAGTAAACCACTTTTGCACTTGCAGTAGTGTGGAAAAACCACTTTTCGCACTTGTGTTAGTGTTGAAAAACCACTTTTCGCACTTGTGTTAGTGTTGAAAAACCACTTTTCGCACTTGTGTTGGTGCAGGAAACCACTTTTGCACTTGTATTAGTGTGGAAAAAACACTTTTTGCATTTGTGATAGTGTTGAAAAACCACTTTTCGCACTTGTGTTGGTGCAGGAAACCACTTTTGCACTTGTATTAGTGTGGAAAAAACACTTTTTGCACTTGTGTTAGTGTTGAAAAACCACTTTTCGCACTTGTGTTAGTGTTGAAAAACCACTTTTCGCACTTGTGTTGGTGCAAGAAACCACTTTTGCACTTGTATTAGTGTGGAAAACCACTTTTCGCACTTGTGTTAGTGTTGAAAAACCACTTTTCGCACTTGTGTTGGTGCAGGAAACCACTTTTGCACTTGTATTAGTGTGGAAAAAACACTTTTTGCACTTGTGATAGTGTTGAAAAACCACATTTCGCACTTGTGTTAGTGTTGAAAAACCACTTTTCGCACTTGTGTTGGTGCAGGAAACCACTTTTGCACTTGTATTAGTGTGAAAAAAACACTTTTCGCACTTGTATTAGTGTGGAAAAACCACTTTTCGCACTTGTGTTGGTGCAGGAAACCACTTTTGCACTTGTATTAGTGTGGAAAAAACACTTTTTGCACTTGTGATAGTGTTGAAAAACCACTTTTCGCACTTGTGTTAGTGTTGAAAAACCACTTTTCGCACTTGTGTTGGTGCAGGAAACCACTTTTGCACTTGTATTAGTGTGGCAAAACCACTTTTCGCACTTGTGTTAATGTTGAAAAACCACTTTTCGCACTTGTATTAGTGTGGAAAAAACACTTTTCGCACCTGTGTTGGTGCAGGAAACCACTTTTCGCACTTGTATTAGTGTGGAAAACCACTTTTCGCACTTGTGTTAGTGTTGAAAAACCACTTTTCGCACTTGTGTTGGTGTTGAAAAACCACTTTTCGCACTTGTGTTGGTGCAGGAAACCTCTTTTGCACTTGTATTAGTGTGGAAAAAACACTTTTTGCACTTGTGATAGTGTTGAAAAACCACTTTTCGCACTTGTGTTAGTGTTGAAAAACCACTTTTCGCACTTGTGTTAGTGTTGAAAAACCACTTTTCGCACGTGTTGGTGCAGGAAACCACTTTTGCACTTGTATTAGTGTGGAAAAAACACTTTTTGCACTTGTGATAGTGTTGAAAAACCACTTTTCGCACTTGTGTTAGTGTTGAAAAACCACTTTTCGCACTTGTGTTAGTGTTGAAAAACCACTTTTCGCACGTGTTGGTGCAGGAAACCACTTTTGCACTTGTTTGCACTTGTGATAGTGTTGAAAAACCACTTTTCGCACTTGTGTTAGTGTTGAAAAACCACTTTTCGCACTTATGTTGGTGCAGGAAACCACTTTTGCACTTGCAGTAGTGTGGAAAAACCACTTTTCGCACTTGTGTTAGTGTTGAAAAACCACTTTTCGCACTTGTGTTAGTGTTGAAAAACCACTTTTCGCACTTGTGTTAGTGTTGAAAAACCACTTTTCGCACTTATGTTGGTGCAGTAAACCACTTTTGCACTTGCAGTAGTGTGGAAAAACCACTTTTCGCACTTGTGTTAGTGTTGAAAAACCACTTTTCGCACTTGTGTTAGTGTTGAAAAACCACTTTTCGCACTTATGTTGGTGCAGTAAACCACTTTTGCACTTGCAGTAGTGTGGAAAAACCACTTTTCGCACTTGTGTTAGTGTTGAAAAACCACTTTTCGCACTTGTGTTAGTGTTGAAAAACCACTTTTCGCACTTGTGTTGGTGCAGGAAACCACTTTTGCACTTGTATTAGTGTGGAAAAAACACTTTTTGCATTTGTGATAGTGTTGAAAAACCACTTTTCGCACTTGTGTTGGTGCAGGAAACCACTTTTGCACTTGTATTAGTGTGGAAAAAACACTTTTTGCACTTGTGTTAGTGTTGAAAAACCACTTTTCGCACTTGTGTTAGTGTTGAAAAACCACTTTTCGCACTTGTGTTGGTGCAAGAAACCACTTTTGCACTTGTATTAGTGTGGAAAACCACTTTTCGCACTTGTGTTAGTGTTGAAAAACCACTTTTCGCACTTGTGTTGGTGCAGGAAACCACTTTTGCACTTGTATTAGTGTGGAAAAAACACTTTTTGCACTTGTGATAGTGTTGAAAAACCACATTTCGCACTTGTGTTAGTGTTGAAAAACCACTTTTCGCACTTGTGTTGGTGCAGGAAACCACTTTTGCACTTGTATTAGTGTGAAAAAAACACTTTTCGCACTTGTATTAGTGTGGAAAAACCACTTTTCGCACTTGTGTTGGTGCAGGAAACCACTTTTGCACTTGTATTAGTGTGGAAAAAACACTTTTTGCACTTGTGATAGTGTTGAAAAACCACTTTTCGCACTTGTGTTAGTGTTGAAAAACCACTTTTCGCACTTGTGTTGGTGCAGGAAACCACTTTTGCACTTGTATTAGTGTGGCAAAACCACTTTTCGCACTTGTGTTAATGTTGAAAAACCACTTTTCGCACTTGTATTAGTGTGGAAAAAACACTTTTCGCACCTGTGTTGGTGCAGGAAACCACTTTTCGCACTTGTATTAGTGTGGAAAACCACTTTTCGCACTTGTGTTAGTGTTGAAAAACCACTTTTCGCACTTGTGTTGGTGTTGAAAAACCACTTTTCGCACTTGTGTTGGTGCAGGAAACCTCTTTTGCACTTGTATTAGTGTGGAAAAAACACTTTTTGCACTTGTGATAGTGTTGAAAAACCACTTTTCGCACTTGTGTTAGTGTTGAAAAACCACTTTTCGCACTTGTGTTAGTGTTGAAAAACCACTTTTCGCACGTGTTGGTGCAGGAAACCACTTTTGCACTTGTATTAGTGTGGAAAAAACACTTTTTGCACTTGTGATAGTGTTGAAAAACCACTTTTCGCACTTGTGTTAGTGTTGAAAAACCACTTTTCGCACTTGTGTTAGTGTTGAAAAACCACTTTTCGCACGTGTTGGTGCAGGAAACCACTTTTGCACTTGTTTGCACTTGTGATAGTGTTGAAAAACCACTTTTCGCACTTGTGTTAGTGTTGAAAAACCACTTTTCGCACTTATGTTGGTGCAGGAAACCACTTTTGCACTTGTATTAGTGTGGAAAAAAACACTTTTTGCACTTGTGATAGTGTTGAAAAACCACTTTTCGCACTTGTGTTAGTGTTGAAAAACCACTTTTCGCACTTGTGTTGGTGCAGTAAACCACTTTTGCACTTGCAGTAGTGTGGAAAAACCACTTTTCGCACTTGTGTTAGTGTTGAAAAACCACTTTTCGCACTTGTGTTAGTGTTGAAAAACCACTTTTCGCACTTGTGTTGGTGCAGGAAACCACTTTTGCACTTGTATTAGTGTGGAAAAAACACTTTTTGCATTTGTGATAGTGTTGAAAAACCACTTTTCGCACTTGTGTTGGTGCAGGAAACCACTTTTGCACTTGTATTAGTGTGGAAAAAACACTTTTTGCACTTGTGTTAGTGTTGAAAAACCACTTTTCGCACTTGTGTTAGTGTTGAAAAACCACTTTTCGCACTTGTGTTGGTGCAAGAAACCACTTTTGCACTTGTATTAGTGTGGAAAACCACTTTTCGCACTTGTGTTAGTGTTGAAAAACCACTTTTCGCACTTGTGTTGGTGCAGGAAACCACTTTTGCACTTGTATTAGTGTGGAAAAAACACTTTTTGCACTTGTGATAGTGTTGAAAAACCACATTTCGCACTTGTGTTAGTGTTGAAAAACCACTTTTCGCACTTGTGTTGGTGCAGGAAACCACTTTTGCACTTGTATTAGTGTGAAAAAAACACTTTTCGCACTTGTATTAGTGTGGAAAAACCACTTTTCGCACTTGTGTTAGTGTTGAAAAACCACTTTTCGCACTTGTGTTGGTGCAGGAAACCACTTTTGCACTTGTATTAGTGTGGAAAAACCACTTTTCGCACTTGTGTTGGTGCAGGAAACCACTTTTGCACTTGTATTAGTGTGGAAAAACCACTTTTCGCACTTGTGTTAGTGTTGAAAAACCACTTTTTGCACTTGTGTTAGTGTTGAAAAACCACTTTTCGCACTTGTGTTGGTGCAGGAAACCACTTTTGCACTTGTATTAGTGTGGAAAAACCACTTTTCGCACTTGTGTTAGTGTTGAAAAACCACTTTTCGCACTTGTGTTGGTGCAGGAAACCACTTTTGCACTTGTATTAGTGTGGGAAAACCACTTTTCGCACTTGTGATAGTGTTGAAAAACCACTTTTCGCACTTGTGTTAGTGTTGAAAAACCACTTTTCGCACTTGTGTTGGTGCAGGAAACCACTTTTGCACTTGTATTAGTGTGGGAAAACCACTTTTCGCACTTGTGATAGTGTTGAAAAACCACTTTTCGTACTTGTGTTAGTGTTGAAAAACCACTTTTCGCACTTGTGTTAGTGTTGAAAAACCACTTTTCGCACGTGTTGGTGCAGGAAACCACTTTTGCACTTGTATTAGTGTGGAAAAAACACTTTTTGCACTTGTGTTAGTGTTGAAAAACCACTTTTCGCACTTGTGTTGGTGCAGGAAACCACTTTTGCACTTGTATTAGTGTGGAAAAAACACTTTTTGCACTTGTGATAGTGTTGAAAAACCACTTTTCGCACTTGTGTTAGTGTTGAAAAACCACTTTTCGCACTTGTGTTCGTGTTGAAAAACCACTTTTCGCACTTGTGTTGGTGCAGGAAACCACTTTTGCACTTGTATTAGTGTGGAAAAAACACTTTTTGCACTTGTGATAGTGTTGAAAAACCACTTTTCGCACTTGTGTTAGTGTTGAAAAACCACTTTTCGCACTTGTGTTGGTGCAGGAAACCACTTTTGCATTGTATTAGTGTGGAAAAACAACTTTTCGCACTTGTGTTAGTGTTGAAAAACCACTTTTCGCACTTGTGTTAGTGTTGAAAAACCACTTTTCGCACTTGTGTTAGTGTTGAAAAACCACTTTTCGCACTTGTGTTGGTGCAGGAAACCACTTTTGCACTTGTATTAGTGTGGAAAAAACACTTTTCGCACTTGTGTTAGTGTTGAAAAACCACTTTTCGCACTTGTGTTAGTGTTGAAAAACCACTTTTGCACTTGTATTAGTGTGGAAAAAACACTTTTTGCACTTGTGATAGTGTTGAAAAACCACTTTTCGCACTTGTGTTAGTGTTGAAAAACCACATTTCGCACTTGTGTTGGTGCAGGAAACCACTTTTGCACTTGTATTAGTGTGGAAAAAACACTTTTTGCACTTGTGATAGTGTTGAAAAACCACTTTTCGCACTTGTGTTAGTGTTGAAAAACCACTTTTCGCACTTGTGTTGGTGCAGGAAACCACTTTTGCACTTGTATTAGTGTGGAAAAAACACTTTTTGCACTTGTGATAGTGTTGAAAAACCACTTTTCGCACTTGTGTTGGTGCAGGAAACCACTTTTGCACTTGTATTAGTGTGGAAAAACCACTTTTCGCACTTGTGTTAGTGTTGAAAAACCACTTTTCGCACTTGTGTTAGTGTTGAAAAACCACTTTTCGCACTTGTGTTAGTGTTGAAAAACCACTTTTCGCACTTGTGTTAGTGTTGAAAATCCATTTTTCGCACTTGTGTTGGTGCAGGAAACCACTTTTGCACTTGAATTAGTGTGGACAAAAACACTTTTGCACTTGTGATAGTGTTGAAAAACCACTTTTTGCACTTGTGTTAGTGTTGAAAAACCACTTTTCGCACTTGTGTTGGTGCAGGAAACCACTTTTGCACTTGTATTAGTGTGGAAAAAACACTTTTTGCACTTGTGATAGTGTTGAAAAACCACTTTTCGCACTTGTGTTAGTGTTGAAAAACCACTTTTCGCACTTGTGTTGGTGCAGGAAACCACTTTTGCACTTGTATTAGTGTGGAAAACCACTTTTCGCACTTGTGTTAGTGTTGAAAAACCACTTTTCGCACTTGTGTTAGTGTTGAAAAACCACTTTTCACACTTGTGTTAGTGTTGAAAAACCACTTTTCGCACTTGTGTTGGTGCAGGAAACCACTTTTGCACTTGTATTAGTGTGGAAAAAACACTTTTTGCACTTGTGATAGTGTTGAAAAACCACTTTTCGCACTTGTGTTAGTGTTGAAAAACCACTTTTCGCACTTGTGTTGGTGCAGGAAACCACTTTTGCACTTGTATTAGTGTGGAAAAAACACTTTTTGCACTTGTGATAGTGTTGAAAAACCACTTTTCACACTTGTGTTAGTGTTGAAAAACCACTTTTCGCACTTGTGTTAGTGTTGAAAAACCACTTTTCGCACTTGTGTTGGTGCAGGAAACCAATTTTGCACTTGTATTAGTGTGGAAAAAACACTTTTTGCACTTGTGATAGTGTTGAAAAACCACTTTTCGCACTTGTGTTAGTGTTGAAAAACCACTATTCGCACTTGTGTTGGTGCAGGAAACCACTTTTGCACTTGTCTTAGTTTGGAAAAAACACTTTTTGCACTTGTGATAGTGTTGAAAAACCACTTTTCGCACTTGTGTTGGTGCAGGAAACCACTTTTGCACTTGTATTAGTGTGGAAAAACCACTTTTCGCCCTTGTGTTAGTGTTGAAAAACCACTTTTCGCACTTGTGTTAGTGTTGAAAAACCCACTTTTCGCACTTGTGTTAGTGTGGAAAAAACACTTTTCGCACCTGTGTTGGTGCAGGAAACCACTTTTCGCACTTGTATTAGTGTGGAAAAACCACTTTTCGCACTTGTGTTAGTGTTGAAAAACCACTTTTCGCACTTGTGTTGGTGCAGGAAACCACTTTTGCACTTGTATTAGTGTGGAAAAAACACTTTTTGCACTTGTGATAGTGTTGAAAAACCACTTTTCGCACTTGTGTTAGTGTTGAAAAACCACTTTTCGCACTTGTGTTAGTGTTGAATAACCACTTTTCGCACGTGTTGGTGCAGGAAACCACTTTTGCACTTGTATTAGTGTGGAAAAAACACTTTTTGCACTTGTGATAGTGTTGAAAAACCACTTTTCGCACTTGTGTTAGTGTTGAAAAACCACTTTTCGCACTTGTGTTAGTGTTGAAAAACCACTTTTCGCACGTGTTGGTGCAGGAAACCACTTTTGCACTTGTATTAGTGTGGAAAAAACACTTTTTGCACTTGTGATAGTGTTGAAAAACCACTTTTCGCACTTGTGTTAGTGTTGAAAAACCACTTTTCGCACTTGTGTTGGTGCAGGAAACCACTTTTGCACTTGTATTAGTGTGGAAAAAACACTTTTTGCACTTGTGATAGTGTTGAAAAACCACTTTTCACACTTGTGTTAGTGTTGAAAAACCACTTTTCGCACTTGTGTTGGTGCAGGAAACCACTTTTGCACTTGTATTAGTGTGGAAAAACCACTTTTCGCACTTGTGTTAGTGTTGAAAACCACTTTTCGCACTTGTGTTAGTGTTGAAAAACCACTTTTCGCACTTGTGTTAGTGTTGAAAAACCACTTTTCGCACTTGTGTTGGTGCAGGAAACCACTTTTGCACTTGTATTAGTGTGGAAAAAACACTTTTTGCACTTGTGTTAGTGTGGAAAAAACACTTTTTGCACTTGTGATAGTGTTGAAAAACCACTTTTCGCACTTGTGTTAGTGTTGAAAAACCACTTTTCGCACTTGTGTTGGTGCAGTAAACCACTTTTGCACTTGCAGTAGTGTGGAAAAACCACTTTTCGCACTTGTGTTAGTGTTGAAAAACCACTTTTCGCACTTGTGTTAGTGTTGAAAAACCACTTTTCGCACTTGTGTTGGTGCAGGAAACCACTTTTGCACTTGTATTAGTGTGGAAAAAACACTTTTTGCATTTGTGATAGTGTTGAAAAACCACTTTTCGCACTTGTGTTGGTGCAGGAAACCACTTTTGCACTTGTATTAGTGTGGAAAAAACACTTTTTGCACTTGTGTTAGTGTTGAAAAACCACTTTTCGCACTTGTGTTAGTGTTGAAAAACCACTTTTCGCACTTGTGTTGGTGCAGGAAACCACTTTTACACTTGTATTAGTGTGGGAAAACCACTTTTCGCACTTGTGATAGTGTTGAAAAACCACTTTTCGTACTTGTGTTAGTGTTGAAAAACCACTTTTCGCACTTGTGTTAGTGTTGAAAAACCACTTTTCGCACGTGTTGGTGCAGGAAACCACTTTTGCACTTGTATTAGTGTGGAAAAAACACTTTTTGCACTTGTGTTAGTGTTGAAAAACCACTTTTCGCACTTGTGTTGGTGCAGGAAACCACTTTTGCACTTGTATTAGTGTGGAAAAAACACTTTTTGCACTTGTGATAGTGTTGAAAAACCACTTTTCGCACTTGTGTTAGTGTTGAAAAACCACTTTTCGCACTTGTGTTCGTGTTGAAAAACCACTTTTCGCACTTGTGTTGGTGCAGGAAACCACTTTTGCACTTGTATTAGTGTGGAAAAAACACTTTTTGCACTTGTGATAGTGTTGAAAAACCACTTTTCGCACTTGTGTTAGTGTTGAAAAACCACTTTTCGCACTTGTGTTGGTGCAGGAAACCACTTTTGCATTGTATTAGTGTGGAAAAACAACTTTTCGCACTTGTGTTAGTGTTGAAAAACCACTTTTCGCACTTGTGTTAGTGTTGAAAAACCACTTTTCGCACTTGTGTTAGTGTTGAAAAACCACTTTTCGCACTTGTGTTGGTGCAGGAAACCACTTTTGCACTTGTATTAGTGTGGAAAAAACACTTTTCGCACTTGTGTTAGTGTTGAAAAACCACTTTTCGCACTTGTGTTAGTGTTGAAAAACCACTTTTGCACTTGTATTAGTGTGGAAAAAACACTTTTTGCACTTGTGATAGTGTTGAAAAACCACTTTTCGCACTTGTGTTAGTGTTGAAAAACCACATTTCGCACTTGTGTTGGTGCAGGAAACCACTTTTGCACTTGTATTAGTGTGGAAAAAACACTTTTTGCACTTGTGATAGTGTTGAAAAACCACTTTTCGCACTTGTGTTAGTGTTGAAAAACCACTTTTCGCACTTGTGTTGGTGCAGGAAACCACTTTTGCACTTGTATTAGTGTGGAAAAAACACTTTTTGCACTTGTGATAGTGTTGAAAAACCACTTTTCGCACTTGTGTTGGTGCAGGAAACCACTTTTGCACTTGTATTAGTGTGGAAAAACCACTTTTCGCACTTGTGTTAGTGTTGAAAAACCACTTTTCGCACTTGTGTTAGTGTTGAAAAACCACTTTTCGCACTTGTGTTAGTGTTGAAAAACCACTTTTCGCACTTGTGTTAGTGTTGAAATCCATTTTTCGCACTTGTGTTGGTGCAGGAAACCACTTTTGCACTTGAATTAGTGTGGACAAAAACACTTTTGCACTTGTGATAGTGTTGAAAAACCACTTTTTGCACTTGTGTTAGTGTTGAAAAACCACTTTTCGCACTTGTGTTGGTGCAGGAAACCACTTTTGCACTTGTATTAGTGTGGAAAAAACACTTTTTGCACTTGTGATAGTGTTGAAAAACCACTTTTCGCACTTGTGTTAGTGTTGAAAAACCACTTTTCGCACTTGTGTTGGTGCAGGAAACCACTTTTGCACTTGTATTAGTGTGGAAAACCACTTTTCGCACTTGTGTTAGTGTTGAAAAACCACTTTTCGCACTTGTGTTAGTGTTGAAAAACCACTTTTCACACTTGTGTTAGTGTTGAAAAACCACTTTTCGCACTTGTGTTGGTGCAGGAAACCACTTTTGCACTTGTATTAGTGTGGAAAAAACACTTTTTGCACTTGTGATAGTGTTGAAAAACCACTTTTCGCACTTGTGTTAGTGTTGAAAAACCACTTTTCGCACTTGTGTTGGTGCAGGAAACCACTTTTGCACTTGTATTAGTGTGGAAAAAACACTTTTTGCACTTGTGATAGTGTTGAAAAACCACTTTTCACACTTGTGTTAGTGTTGAAAAACCACTTTTCGCACTTGTGTTAGTGTTGAAAAACCACTTTTCGCACTTGTGTTGGTGCAGGAAACCAATTTTGCACTTGTATTAGTGTGGAAAAAACACTTTTTGCACTTGTGATAGTGTTGAAAAACCACTTTTCGCACTTGTGTTAGTGTTGAAAAACCACTATTCGCACTTGTGTTGGTGCAGGAAACCACTTTTGCACTTGTCTTAGTTTGGAAAAAACACTTTTTGCACTTGTGATAGTGTTGAAAAACCACTTTTCGCACTTGTGTTGGTGCAGGAAACCACTTTTGCACTTGTATTAGTGTGGAAAAACCACTTTTCGCCCTTGTGTTAGTGTTGAAAAACCACTTTTCGCACTTGTGTTAGTGTTGAAAAACCCACTTTTCGCACTTGTGTTAGTGTTGAAAAACCACTTTTCGCACTTGTGTTGGTGCAGGAAACCACTTTTGCACTTGTATTAGTGTGGAAAAAACACTTTTTGCACTTGTGATAGTGTTGAAAAACCACTTTTCGCACTTGTGTTAGTGTTGAAAAACCACTTTTCGCACTTGTGTTGGTGCAGGAAACCACTTTTGCACTTGTATTAGTGTTGAAAAACCACTTTTCGCACTTGTATTAGTGTTGAAAAACCACTTTTCGCACTTGTATTAGTGTGGAAAAAACACTTTTCGCACCTGTGTTGGTGCAGGAAACCACTTTTCGCACTTGTATTAGTGTGGAAAAACCACTTTTCGCACTTGTGTTAGTGTTGAAAAACCACTTTTCGCACTTGTGTTGGTGCAGGAAACCACTTTTGCACTTGTATTAGTGTGGAAAAAACACTTTTTGCACTTGTGATAGTGTTGAAAAACCACTTTTCGCACTTGTGTTAGTGTTGAAAAACCACTTTTCGCACTTGTGTTAGTGTTGAAAAACCACTTTTCGCACGTGTTGGTGCAGGAAACCACTTTTGCACTTGTATTAGTGTGGAAAAAACACTTTTTGCACTTGTGATAGTGTTGAAAAACCACTTTTCGCACTTGTGTTAGTGTTGAAAAACCACTTTTCGCACTTGTGTTAGTGTTGAAAAACCACTTTTCGCACGTGTTGGTGCAGGAAACCACTTTTGCACTTGTATTAGTGTGGAAAAAACACTTTTTGCACTTGTGATAGTGTTGAAAAACGACTTTTCGCACTTGTGTTAGTGTTGAAAAACCACTTTTCGCACTTGTGTTGGTGCAGGAAACCACTTTTGCACTTGTATTAGTGTGGAAAAAACACTTTTTGCACTTGTGATAGTGTTGAAAAACCACTTTTCACACTTGTGTTAGTGTTGAAAAACCACTTTTCGCACTTGTGTTGGTGCAGGAAACCACTTTTGCACTTGTATTAGTGTGGAAAAACCACTTTTCGCACTTGTGTTAGTGTTGAAAAACCACTTTTCGCACTTGTGTTAGTGTTGAAAAACCACTTTTCGCACTTGTGTTAGTGTTGAAAAACCACTTTTCGCACTTGTGTTGGTGCAGGAAACCACTTTTGCACTTGTATTAGTGTGGAAAAAACACTTTTTGCACTTGTGTTAGTGTGGAAAAAACACTTTTTGCACTTGTGATAGTGTTGAAAAACCACTTTTCGCACTTGTGTTAGTGTTGAAAAACCACTTTTCGCACTTGTGTTGGTGCAGTAAACCACTTTTGCACTTGCAGTAGTGTGGAAAAACCACTTTTCGCACTTGTGTTAGTGTTGAAAAACCACTTTTCGCACTTGTGTTAGTGTTGAAAAACCACTTTTCGCACTTGTGTTGGTGCAGGAAACCACTTTTGCACTTGTATTAGTGTGGAAAAAACACTTTTTGCATTTGTGATAGTGTTGAAAAACCACTTTTCGCACTTGTGTTGGTGCAGGAAACCACTTTTGCACTTGTATTAGTGTGGAAAAAACACTTTTTGCACTTGTGTTAGTGTTGAAAAACCACTTTTCGCACTTGTGTTAGTGTTGAAAAACCACTATTCGCACTTGTGTTGGTGCAGGAAACCACTTTTGCACTTGTCTTAGTTTGGAAAAAACACTTTTTGCACTTGTGATAGTGTTGAAAAACCACTTTTCGCACTTGTGTTGGTGCAGGAAACCACTTTTGCACTTGTATTAGTGTGGAAAAACCACTTTTCGCCCTTGTGTTAGTGTTGAAAAACCACTTTTCGCACTTGTGTTAGTGTTGAAAAACCCACTTTTCGCACTTGTTTTAGTGTTGAAAAACCACTTTTCGCACTTGTGTTGGTGCAGGAAACCACTTTTGCACTTGTATTAGTGTGGAAAAAACACTTTTTGCACTTGTGATAGTGTTGAAAAACCACTTTTCGCACTTGTGTTAGTGTTGAAAAACCACTTTTCGCACTTGTGTTGGTGCAGGAAACCACTTTTGCACTTGTATTAGTGTTGAAAAACCACTTTTCGCACTTGTATTAGTGTTGAAAAACCACTTTTCGCACTTGTATTAGTGTGGAAAAAACACTTTTCGCACCTGTGTTGGTGCAGGAAACCACTTTTCGCACTTGTATTAGTGTGGAAAAACCACTTTTCGCACTTGTGTTAGTGTTGAAAAAACACTTTTCGCACTTGTGTTGGTGCAGGAAACCACTTTTGCACTTGTATTAGTGTGGAAAAAACACTTTTTGCACTTGTGATAGTGTTGAAAAACCACTTTTCGCACTTGTGTTAGTGTTGAAAAACCACTTTTCGCACTTGTGTTAGTGTTGAAAAACCACTTTTCGCACGTGTTGGTGCAGGAAACCACTTTTGCACTTGTATTAGTGTGGAAAAAACACTTTTTGCACTTGTGATAGTGTTGAAAAACCACTTTTCGCACTTGTGTTAGTGTTGAAAAACCACTTTTCGCACTTGTGTTAGTGTTGAAAAACCACTTTTCGCACGTGTTGGTGCAGGAAACCACTTTTGCACTTGTATTAGTGTGGAAAAAACACTTTTTGCACTTGTGATAGTGTTGAAAAACCACTTTTCGCACTTGTGTTAGTGTTGAAAAACCACTTTTCGCACTTGTGTTGGTGCAGGAAACCACTTTTGCACTTGTATTAGTGTGGAAAAAACACTTTTTGCACTTGTGATAGTGTTGAAAAACCACTTTTCACACTTGTGTTAGTGTTGAAAAACCACTTTTCGCACTTGTGTTAGTGTGGAAAAAACACTTTTTGCACTTGTGATAGTGTTGAAAAACCACTTTTCGCACTTGTGTTAGTGTTGAAAAACCACTTTTCGCACTTGTGTTGGTGCAGTAAACCACTTTTGCACTTGCAGTAGTGTGGAAAAACCACTTTTCGCACTTGTGTTAGTGTTGAAAAACCACTTTTCGCACTTGTGTTAGTGTTGAAAAACCACTTTTCGCACTTGTGTTGGTGCAGGAAACCACTTTTGCACTTGTATTAGTGTGGAAAAAACACTTTTTGCATTTGTGATAGTGTTGAAAAACCACTTTTCGCACTTGTGTTGGTGCAGGAAACCACTTTTGCACTTGTATTAGTGTGGAAAAAACACTTTTTGCACTTGTGTTAGTGTTGAAAAACCACTTTTCGCACTTGTGTTAGTGTTGAAAAACCACTTTTCGCACTTGTGTTGGTGCAAGAAACCACTTTTGCACTTGTATTAGTGTGGAAAACCACTTTTCGCACTTGTGTTAGTGTTGAAAAACCACTTTTCGCACTTGTGTTGGTGCAGGAAACCACTTTTGCACTTGTATTAGTGTGGAAAAAACACTTTTTGCACTTGTGATAGTGTTGAAAAACCACATTTCGCACTTGTGTTAGTGTTGAAAAACCACTTTTCGCACTTGTGTTGGTGCAGGAAACCACTTTTGCACTTGTATTAGTGTGAAAAAAACACTTTTCGCACTTGTATTAGTGTGGAAAAACCACTTTTCGCACTTGTGTTAGTGTTGAAAAACCACTTTTCGCACTTGTGTTGGTGCAGGAAACCACTTTTGCACTTGTATTAGTGTGGAAAAACCACTTTTCGCACTTGTGTTGGTGCAGGAAACCACTTTTGCACTTGTATTAGTGTGGAAAAACCACTTTTCGCACTTGTGTTAGTGTTGAAAAACCACTTTTTGCACTTGTGTTAGTGTTGAAAAACCACTTTTCGCACTTGTGTTGGTGCAGGAAACCACTTTTGCACTTGTATTAGTGTGGAAAAACCACTTTTCGCACTTGTGTTAGTGTTGAAAAACCACTTTTCGCACTTGTGTTGGTGCAGGAAACCACTTTTGCACTTGTATTAGTGTGGGAAAACCACTTTTCGCACTTGTGATAGTGTTGAAAAACCACTTTTCGCACTTGTGTTAGTGTTGAAAAACCACTTTTCGCACTTGTGTTGGTGCAGGAAACCACTTTTGCACTTGTATTAGTGTGGGAAAACAACTTTTCGCACTTGTGATAGTGTTGAAAAACCACTTTTCGTACTTGTGTTAGTGTTGAAAAACCACTTTTCGCACTTGTGTTAGTGTTGAAAAACCACTTTTCGCACGTGTTGGTGCAGGAAACCACTTTTGCACTTGTATTAGTGTGGAAAAAACACTTTTTGCACTTGTGTTAGTGTTGAAAAACCACTTTTCGCACTTGTGTTGGTGCAGGAAACCACTTTTGCACTTGTATTAGTGTGGAAAAAACACTTTTTGCACTTGTGATAGAGTTGAAAAACCACTTTTCGCACTTGTGTTAGTGTTGAAAAACCACTTTTCGCACTTGTGTTCGTGTTGAAAAACCACTTTTCGCACTTGTGTTGGTGCAGGAAACCACTTTTGCACTTGTATTAGTGTGGAAAAAACACTTTTTGCACTTGTGATAGTGTTGAAAAACCACTTTTCGCACTTGTGTTAGTGTTGAAAAACCACTTTTCGCACTTGTGTTGGTGCAGGAAACCACTTTTGCATTGTATTAGTGTGGAAAAACAACTTTTCGCACTTGTATTAGTGTGGAAAAAACACTTTTTGCACTTGTGTTAGTGTTGAAAAACCACTTTTCGCACTTGTGTTAGTGTTGAAAAACCACTATTCGCACTTGTGTTGGTGCAGGAAACCACTTTTGCACTTGTCTTAGTTTGGAAAAAACACTTTTTGCACTTGTGATAGTGTTGAAAAACCACTTTTCGCACTTGTGTTGGTGCAGGAAACCACTTTTGCACTTGTATTAGTGTGGAAAAACCACTTTTCGCCCTTGTGTTAGTGTTGAAAAACCACTTTTCGCACTTGTGTTAGTGTTGAAAAACCCACTTTTCGCACTTGTTTTAGTGTTGAAAAACCACTTTTCGCACTTGTGTTGGTGCAGGAAACCACTTTTGCACTTGTATTAGTGTGGAAAAAACACTTTTTGCACTTGTGATAGTGTTGAAAAACCACTTTTCGCACTTGTGTTAGTGTTGAAAAACCACTTTTCGCACTTGTGTTGGTGCAGGAAACCACTTTTGCACTTGTATTAGTGTTGAAAAACCACTTTTCGCACTTGTATTAGTGTTGAAAAACCACTTTTCGCACTTGTATTAGTGTGGAAAAAACACTTTTCGCACCTGTGTTGGTGCAGGAAACCACTTTTCGCACTTGTATTAGTGTGGAAAAACCACTTTTCGCACTTGTGTTAGTGTTGAAAAAACACTTTTCGCACTTGTGTTGGTGCAGGAAACCACTTTTGCACTTGTATTAGTGTGGAAAAAACACTTTTTGCACTTGTGATAGTGTTGAAAAACCACTTTTCGCACTTGTGTTAGTGTTGAAAAACCACTTTTCGCACTTGTGTTAGTGTTGAAAAACCACTTTTCGCACGTGTTGGTGCAGGAAACCACTTTTGCACTTGTATTAGTGTGGAAAAAACACTTTTTGCACTTGTGATAGTGTTGAAAAACCACTTTTCGCACTTGTGTTAGTGTTGAAAAACCACTTTTCGCACTTGTGTTAGTGTTGAAAAACCACTTTTCGCACGTGTTGGTGCAGGAAACCACTTTTGCACTTGTATTAGTGTGGAAAAAACACTTTTTGCACTTGTGATAGTGTTGAAAAACCACTTTTCGCACTTGTGTTAGTGTTGAAAAACCACTTTTCGCACTTGTGTTGGTGCAGGAAACCACTTTTGCACTTGTATTAGTGTGGAAAAAACACTTTTTGCACTTGTGATAGTGTTGAAAAACCACTTTTCACACTTGTGTTAGTGTTGAAAAACCACTTTTCGCACTTGTGTTAGTGTGGAAAAAACACTTTTTGCACTTGTGATAGTGTTGAAAAACCACTTTTCGCACTTGTGTTAGTGTTGAAAAACCACTTTTCGCACTTGTGTTGGTGCAGTAAACCACTTTTGCACTTGCAGTAGTGTGGAAAAACCACTTTTCGCACTTGTGTTAGTGTTGAAAAACCACTTTTCGCACTTGTGTTAGTGTTGAAAAACCACTTTTCGCACTTGTGTTGGTGCAGGAAACCACTTTTGCACTTGTATTAGTGTGGAAAAAACACTTTTTGCATTTGTGATAGTGTTGAAAAACCACTTTTCGCACTTGTGTTGGTGCAGGAAACCACTTTTGCACTTGTATTAGTGTGGAAAAAACACTTTTTGCACTTGTGTTAGTGTTGAAAAACCACTTTTCGCACTTGTGTTAGTGTTGAAAAACCACTTTTCGCACTTGTGTTGGTGCAAGAAACCACTTTTGCACTTGTATTAGTGTGGAAAACCACTTTTCGCACTTGTGTTAGTGTTGAAAAACCACTTTTTGCACTTGTGTTGGTGCAGGAAACCACTTTTGCACTTGTATTAGTGTGGAAAAAACACTTTTTGCACTTGTGATAGTGTTGAAAAACCACATTTCGCACTTGTGTTAGTGTTGAAAAACCACTTTTCGCACTTGTGTTGGTGCAGGAAACCACTTTTGCACTTGTATTAGTGTGAAAAAAACACTTTTCGCACTTGTATTAGTGTGGAAAAACCACTTTTCGCACTTGTGTTAGTGTTGAAAAACCACTTTTCGCACTTGTGTTGGTGCAGGAAACCACTTTTGCACTTGTATTAGTGTGGAAAAACCACTTTTCGCACTTGTGTTGGTGCAGGAAACCACTTTTGCACTTGTATTAGTGTGGAAAAACCACTTTTCGCACTTGTGTTAGTGTTGAAAAACCACTTTTTGCACTTGTGTTAGTGTTGAAAAACCACTTTTCGCACTTGTGTTGGTGCAGGAAACCACTTTTGCACTTGTATTAGTGTGGAAAAACCACTTTTCGCACTTGTGTTAGTGTTGAAAAACCACTTTTCGCACTTGTGTTGGTGCAGGAAACCACTTTTGCACTTGTATTAGTGTGGGAAAACCACTTTTCGCACTTGTGATAGTGTTGAAAAACCACTTTTCGCACTTGTGTTAGTGTTGAAAAACCACTTTTCGCACTTGTGTTGGTGCAGGAAACCACTTTTGCACTTGTATTAGTGTGGGAAAACAACTTTTCGCACTTGTGATAGTGTTGAAAAACCACTTTTCGTACTTGTGTTAGTGTTGAAAAACCACTTTTCGCACTTGTGTTAGTGTTGAAAAACCACTTTTCGCACGTGTTGGTGCAGGAAACCACTTTTGCACTTGTATTAGTGTGGAAAAAACACTTTTTGCACTTGTGTTAGTGTTGAAAAACCACTTTTCGCACTTGTGTTGGTGCAGGAAACCACTTTTGCACTTGTATTAGTGTGGAAAAAACACTTTTTGCACTTGTGATAGAGTTGAAAAACCACTTTTCGCACTTGTGTTAGTGTTGAAAAACCACTTTTCGCACTTGTGTTCGTGTTGAAAAACCACTTTTCGCACTTGTGTTGGTGCAGGAAACCACTTTTGCACTTGTATTAGTGTGGAAAAAACACTTTTTGCACTTGTGATAGTGTTGAAAAACCACTTTTCGCACTTGTGTTAGTGTTGAAAAACCACTTTTCGCACTTGTGTTGGTGCAGGAAACCACTTTTGCATTGTATTAGTGTGGAAAAACAACTTTTCGCACTTGTGTTAGTGTTGAAAAACCACTTTTCGCACTTGTGTTAGTGTTGAAAAACCACTTTTCGCACTTGTGTTAGTGTTGAAAAACCACTTTTCGCACTTGTGTTGGTGCAGGAAACCACTTTTGCACTTGTATTAGTGTGGAAAAAACACTTTTCGCACTTGTGTTAGTGTTGAAAAACCACTTTTCGCACTTGTGTTAGTGTTGAAAAACCACTTTTGCACTTGTATTAGTGTGGAAAAAACACTTTTTGCACTTGTGATAGTGTTGAAAAACCACTTTTCGCACTTGTGTTAGTGTTGAAAAACCACATTTCGCACTTGTGTTGGTGCAGGAAACCACTTTTGCACTTGTATTAGTGTGGAAAAAACACTTTTTGCACTTGTGATAGTGTTGAAAAACCACTTTTCGCACTTGTGTTAGTGTTGAAAAACTACTTTTCGCACTTGTGTTGGTGCAGGAAACCACTTTTGCACTTGTATTAGTGTGGAAAAAACACTTTTTGCACTTGTGATAGTGTTGAAAAACCACTTTTCGCACTTGTGTTGGTGCAGGAAACCACTTTTGCACTTGTATTAGTGTGGAAAAACCACTTTTCGCACTTGTGTTAGTGTTGAAAAACCACTTTTCGCACTTGTGTTAGTGTTGAAAAACCACTTTTCGCACTTGTGTTAGTGTTGAAAAACCACTTTTCGCACTTGTGTTAGTGTTGAAAATCCATTTTTCGCACTTGTGTTGGTGCAGGAAACCACTTTTGCACTTGAATTAGTGTGGACAAAAACACTTTTGCACTTGTGATAGTGTTGAAAAACCACTTTTTGCACTTGTGTTAGTGTTGAAAAACCACTTTTCGCACTTGTGTTGGTGCAGGTAAACCACTTTTGCACTTGTATTAGTGTGGAAAAAACACTTTTTGCACTTGTGATAGTGTTGAAAAACCACTTTTCGCACTTGTGTTAGTGTTGAAAAACCACTTTTCGCACTTGTGTTGGTGCAGGAAACCACTTTTGCACTTGTATTAGTGTGGCAAAACCACTTTTCGCACTTGTGTTAGTGTTGAAAAACCACTTTTCGCACTTGTATTAGTGTGGAAAAAACACTTTTCGCACCTGTGTTGGTGCAGGAAACCACTTTTCGCACTTGTATTAGTGTGGAAAAACCACTTTTCGCACTTGTGTTAGTGTTGAAAAACCACTTTTCGCACTTGTGTTGGTGTTGAAAAACCACTTTTCGCACTTGTGTTGGTGCAGGAAACCTCTTTTGCACTTGTATTAGTGTGGAAAAAACACTTTTTGCACTTGTGATTGTGTTGAAAAACCACTTTTCGCACTTGTGTTAGTGTTGAAAAACCACTTTTCGCACTTGTGTTAGTGTTGAAAAACCACTTTTCGCACGTGTTGGTGCAGGAAACCACTTTTGCACTTGTATTAGTGTGGAAAAAACACTTTTTGCACTTGTGATAGTGTTGAAAAACCACTTTTCGCACTTGTGTTAGTGTTGAAAAACCACTTTTCGCACTTGTGTTAGTGTTGAAAAACCACTTTTCGCACGTGTTGGTGCAGGAAACCACTTTTGCACTTGTTTGCACTTGTGATAGTGTTGAAAAACCACTTTTCGCACTTGTGTTAGTGTTGAAAAACCACTTTTCGCACTTATGTTGGTGCAGGAAACCACTTTTGCACTTGCAGTAGTGTGGAAAAACCACTTTTCGCACTTGTGTTAGTGTTGAAAAACCACTTTTCGCACTTGTGTTAGTGTTGAAAAACCACTTTTCGCACTTGTGTTAGTGTTGAAAAACCACTTTTCGCACTTATGTTGGTGCAGTAAACCACTTTTGCACTTGCAGTAGTGTGGAAAAACCACTTTTCGCACTTGTGTTAGTGTTGAAAAACCACTTTTCGCACTTGTGTTAGTGTTGAAAAACCACTTTTCGCACTTATGTTGGTGCAGTAAACCACTTTTGCACTTGCAGTAGTGTGGAAAAACCACTTTTCGCACTTGTGTTAGTGTTGAAAAACCACTTTTCGCACTTGTGTTAGTGTTGAAAAACCACTTTTCGCACTTGTGTTGGTGCAGGAAACCACTTTTGCACTTGTATTAGTGTGGAAAAAACACTTTTTGCATTTGTGATAGTGTTGAAAAACCACTTTTCGCACTTGTGTTGGTGCAGGAAACCACTTTTGCACTTGTATTAGTGTGGAAAAAACACTTTTTGCACTTGTGTTAGTGTTGAAAAACCACTTTTCGCACTTGTGTTAGTGTTGAAAAACCACTTTTCGCACTTGTGTTGGTGCAAGAAACCACTTTTGCACTTGTATTAGTGTGGAAAACCACTTTTCGCACTTGTGTTAGTGTTGAAAAACCACTTTTCGCACTTGTGTTGGTGCAGGAAACCACTTTTGCACTTGTATTAGTGTGGAAAAAACACTTTTTGCACTTGTGATAGTGTTGAAAAACCACATTTCGCACTTGTGTTAGTGTTGAAAAACCACTTTTCGCACTTGTGTTGGTGCAGGAAACCACTTTTGCACTTGTATTAGTGTGAAAAAAACACTTTTCGCACTTGTATTAGTGTGGAAAAACCACTTTTCGCACTTGTGTTGGTGCAGGAAACCACTTTTGCACTTGTATTAGTGTGGAAAAAACACTTTTTGCACTTGTGATAGTGTTGAAAAACCACTTTTCGCACTTGTGTTAGTGTTGAAAAACCACTTTTCGCACTTGTGTTGGTGCAGGAAACCACTTTTGCACTTGTATTAGTGTGGCAAAACCACTTTTCGCACTTGTGTTAGTGTTGAAAAACCACTTTTCGCACTTGTATTAGTGTGGAAAAAACACTTTTCGCACCTGTGTTGGTGCAGGAAACCACTTTTCGCACTTGTATTAGTGTGGAAAAACCACTTTTCGCACTTGTGTTAGTGTTGAAAAACCACTTTTCGCACTTGTGTTGGTGTTGAAAAACCACTTTTCGCACTTGTGTTGGTGCAGGAAACCTCTTTTGCACTTGTATTAGTGTGGAAAAAACACTTTTTGCACTTGTGATAGTGTTGAAAAACCACTTTTCGCACTTGTGTTAGTGTTGAAAAACCACTTTTCGCACTTGTGTTAGTGTTGAAAAACCACTTTTCGCACGTGTTGGTGCAGGAAACCACTTTTGCACTTGTATTAGTGTGGAAAAAACACTTTTTGCACTTGTGATAGTGTTGAAAAACCACTTTTCGCACTTGTGTTAGTGTTGAAAAACCACTTTTCGCACTTGTGTTAGTGTTGAAAAACCACTTTTCGCACGTGTTGGTGCAGGAAACCACTTTTGCACTTGTTTGCACTTGTGATAGTGTTGAAAAACCACTTTTCGCACTTGTGTTAGTGTTGAAAAACCACTTTTCGCACTTATGTTGGTGCAGGAAACCACTTTTGCACTTGTATTAGTGTGGAAAAAAACACTTTTTGCACTTGTGATAGTGTTGAAAAACCACTTTTCGCACTTGTGTTAGTGTTGAAAAACCACTTTTCGCACTTGTGTTGGTGCAGTAAACCACTTTTGCACTTGCAGTAGTGTGGAAAAACCACTTTTCGCACTTGTGTTAGTGTTGAAAAACCACTTTTCGCACTTGTGTTAGTGTTGAAAAACCACTTTTCGCACTTGTGTTGGTGCAGGAAACCACTTTTGCACTTGTATTAGTGTGGAAAAAACACTTTTTGCATTTGTGATAGTGTTGAAAAACCACTTTTCGCACTTGTGTTGGTGCAGGAAACCACTTTTGCACTTGTATTAGTGTGGAAAAAACACTTTTTGCACTTGTGTTAGTGTTGAAAAACCACTTTTCGCACTTGTGTTAGTGTTGAAAAACCACTTTTCGCACTTGTGTTGGTGCAAGAAACCACTTTTGCACTTGTATTAGTGTGGAAAACCACTTTTCGCACTTGTGTTAGTGTTGAAAAACCACTTTTCGCACTTGTGTTGGTGCAGGAAACCACTTTTGCACTTGTATTAGTGTGGAAAAAACACTTTTTGCACTTGTGATAGTGTTGAAAAACCACATTTCGCACTTGTGTTAGTGTTGAAAAACCACTTTTCGCACTTGTGTTGGTGCAGGAAACCACTTTTGCACTTGTATTAGTGTGAAAAAAACACTTTTCGCACTTGTATTAGTGTGGAAAAACCACTTTTCGCACTTGTGTTAGTGTTGAAAAACCACTTTTCGCACTTGTGTTGGTGCAGGAAACCACTTTTGCACTTGTATTAGTGTGGAAAAACCACTTTTCGCACTTGTGTTGGTGCAGGAAACCACTTTTGCACTTGTATTAGTGTGGAAAAACCACTTTTCGCACTTGTGTTAGTGTTGAAAAACCACTTTTTGCACTTGTGTTAGTGTTGAAAAACCACTTTTCGCACTTGTGTTGGTGCAGGAAACCACTTTTGCACTTGTATTAGTGTGGAAAAACCACTTTTCGCACTTGTGTTAGTGTTGAAAAACCACTTTTCGCACTTGTGTTGGTGCAGGAAACCACTTTTGCACTTGTATTAGTGTGGGAAAACCACTTTTCGCACTTGTGATAGTGTTGAAAAACCACTTTTCGCACTTGTGTTAGTGTTGAAAAACCACTTTTCGCACTTGTGTTGGTGCAGGAAACCACTTTTGCACTTGTATTAGTGTGGGAAAACCACTTTTCGCACTTGTGATAGTGTTGAAAAACCACTTTTCGTACTTGTGTTAGTGTTGAAAAACCACTTTTCGCACTTGTGTTAGTGTTGAAAAACCACTTTTCGCACGTGTTGGTGCAGGAAACCACTTTTGCACTTGTATTAGTATGGAAAAAACACTTTTTGCACTTGTGTTAGTGTTGAAAAACCACTTTTCGCACTTGTGTTGGTGCAGGAAACCACTTTTGCACTTGTATTAGTGTGGAAAAAACACTTTTTGCACTTGTGATAGTGTTGAAAAACCACTTTTCGCACTTGTGTTAGTGTTGAAAAACCACTTTTCGCACTTGTGTTCGTGTTGAAAAACCACTTTTCGCACTTGTGTTGGTGCAGGAAACCACTTTTGCACTTGTATTAGTGTGGAAAAAACACTTTTTGCACTTGTGATAGTGTTGAAAAACCACTTTTCGCACTTGTGTTAGTGTTGAAAAACCACTTTTCGCACTTGTGTTGGTGCAGGAAACCACTTTTGCATTGTATTAGTGTGGAAAAACAACTTTTCGCACTTGTGTTAGTGTTGAAAAACCACTTTTCGCACTTGTGTTAGTGTTGAAAAACCACTTTTCGCACTTGTGTTAGTGTTGAAAAACCACTTTTCGCACTTGTGTTGGTGCAGGAAACCACTTTTGCACTTGTATTAGTGTGGAAAAAACACTTTTCGCACTTGTGTTAGTGTTGAAAAACCACTTTTCGCACTTGTGTTAGTGTTGAAAAACCACTTTTGCACTTGTATTAGTGTGGAAAAAACACTTTTTGCACTTGTGATAGTGTTGAAAA
Organism: Myxine glutinosa; assembly: GCF_964187855.1. NCBI lineage: Eukaryota > Metazoa > Chordata > Myxini > Myxiniformes > Myxinidae > Myxine > Myxine glutinosa. Next base: position 127,457 of record NW_027616690.1, on the reverse strand, counting down.
ACCACTTTTCGCACTTGTGTTAGTGTTGAAAAACCACATTTCGCACTTGTGTTGGTGCAGGAAACCACTTTTGCACTTGTATTAGTGTGGAAAAAACACTTTTTGCACTTGTGATAGTGTTGAAAAACCACTTTTCGCACTTGTGTTAGTGTTGAAAAACCACTTTTCGCACTTGTGTTGGTGCAGGAAACCACTTTTGCACTTGTATTAGTGTGGAAAAAACACTTTTTGCACTTGTGATAGTGTTGAAAAACCACTTTTCGCACTTGTGTTGGTGCAGGAAACCACTTTTGCACTTGTATTAGTGTGGAAAAACCACTTTTCGCACTTGTGTTAGTGTTGAAAAACCACTTTTCGCACTTGTGTTAGTGTTGAAAAACCACTTTTCGCACTTGTGTTAGTGTTGAAAAACCACTTTTCGCACTTGTGTTAGTGTTGAAAATCCATTTTTCGCACTTGTGTTGGTGCAGGAAACCACTTTTGCACTTGAATTAGTGTGGACAAAAACACTTTTGCACTTGTGATAGTGTTGAAAAACCACTTTTTGCACTTGTGTTAGTGTTGAAAAACCACTTTTCGCACTTGTGTTGGTGCAGGAAACCACTTTTGCACTTGTATTAGTGTGGAAAAAACACTTTTTGCACTTGTGATAGTGTTGAAAAACCACTTTTCGCACTTGTGTTAGTGTTGAAAAACCACTTTTCGCACTTGTGTTGGTGCAGGAAACCACTTTTGCACTTGTATTAGTGTGGAAAACCACTTTTCGCACTTGTGTTAGTGTTGAAAAACCACTTTTCGCACTTGTGTTAGTGTTGAAAAACCACTTTTCACACTTGTGTTAGTGTTGAAAAACCACTTTTCGCACTTGTGTTGGTGCAGGAAACCACTTTTGCACTTGTATTAGTGTGGAAAAAACACTTTTTGCACTTGTGATAGTGTTGAAAAACCACTTTTCGCACTTGTGTTAGTGTTGAAAAACCACTTTTCGCACTTGTGTTGGTGCAGGAAACCACTTTTGCACTTGTATTAGTGTGGAAAAAACACTTTTTGCACTTGTGATAGTGTTGAAAAACCACTTTTCACACTTGTGTTAGTGTTGAAAAACCACTTTTCGCACTTGTGTTAGTGTTGAAAAACCACTTTTCGCACTTGTTTTGGTGCAGGAAACCAATTTTGCACTTGTATTAGTGTGGAAAAAACACTTTTTGCACTTGTGACAGTGTTGAAAAACCACTTTTCGCACTTGTGTTAGTGTTGAAAAACCACTATTCGCACTTGTGTTGGTGCAGGAAACCACTTTTGCACTTGTCTTAGTTTGGAAAAAACACTTTTTGCACTTGTGATAGTGTTGAAAAACCACTTTTCGCACTTGTGTTGGTGCAGGAAACCACTTTTGCACTTGTATTAGTGTGGAAAAACCACTTTTCGCCCTTGTGTTAGTGTTGAAAAACCACTTTTCGCACTTGTGTTAGTGTTGAAAAACCCACTTTTCGCACTTGTGTTAGTGTGGAAAAAACACTTTTCGCACCTGTGTTGGTGCAGGAAACCACTTTTCGCACTTGTATTAGTGTGGAAAAACCACTTTTCGCACTTGTGTTAGTGTTGAAAAACCACTTTTCGCACTTGTGTTGGTGCAGGAAACCACTTTTGCACTTGTATTAGTGTGGAAAAAACACTTTTTGCACTTGTGATAGTGTTGAAAAACCACTTTTCGCACTTGTGTTAGTGTTGAAAAACCACTTTTCGCACTTGTGTTAGTGTTGAATAACCACTTTTCGCACGTGTTGGTGCAGGAAACCACTTTTGCACTTGTATTAGTGTGGAAAAAACACTTTTTGCACTTGTGATAGTGTTGAAAAACCACTTTTCGCACTTGTGTTAGTGTTGAAAAACCACTTTTCGCACTTGTGTTAGTGTTGAAAAACCACTTTTCGCACGTGTTGGTGCAGGAAACCACTTTTGCACTTGTATTAGTGTGGAAAAAACACTTTTTGCACTTGTGATAGTGTTGAAAAACCACTTTTCGCACTTGTGTTAGTGTTGAAAAACCACTTTTCGCACTTGTGTTGGTGCAGGAAACCACTTTTGCACTTGTATTAGTGTGGAAAAAACACTTTTTGCACTTGTGATAGTGTTGAAAAACCACTTTTCACACTTGTGTTAGTGTTGAAAAACCACTTTTCGCACTTGTGTTGGTGCAGGAAACCACTTTTGCACTTGTATTAGTGTGGAAAAACCACTTTTCGCACTTGTGTTAGTGTTGAAAACCACTTTTCGCACTTGTGTTAGTGTTGAAAAACCACTTTTCGCACTTGTGTTAGTGTTGAAAAACCACTTTTCGCACTTGTGTTGGTGCAGGAAACCACTTTTGCACTTGTATTAGTGTGGAAAAAACACTTTTTGCACTTGTGTTAGTGTGGAAAAAACACTTTTTGCACTTGTGATAGTGTTGAAAAACCACTTTTCGCACTTGTGTTAGTGTTGAAAAACCACTTTTCGCACTTGTGTTGGTGCAGTAAACCACTTTTGCACTTGCAGTAGTGTGGAAAAACCACTTTTCGCACTTGTGTTAGTGTTGAAAAACCACTTTTCGCACTTGTGTTAGTGTTGAAAAACCACTTTTCGCACTTGTGTTGGTGCAGGAAACCACTTTTGCACTTGTATTAGTGTGGAAAAAACACTTTTTGCATTTGTGATAGTGTTGAAAAACCACTTTTCGCACTTGTGTTGGTGCAGGAAACCACTTTTGCACTTGTATTAGTGTGGAAAAAACACTTTTTGCACTTGTGTTAGTGTTGAAAAACCACTTTTCGCACTTGTGTTAGTGTTGAAAAACCACTTTTCGCACTTGTGTTGGTGCAGGAAACCACTTTTACACTTGTATTAGTGTGGGAAAACCACTTTTCGCACTTGTGATAGTGTTGAAAAACCACTTTTCGTACTTGTGTTAGTGTTGAAAAACCACTTTTCGCACTTGTGTTAGTGTTGAAAAACCACTTTTCGCACGTGTTGGTGCAGGAAACCACTTTTGCACTTGTATTAGTGTGGAAAAAACACTTTTTGCACTTGTGTTAGTGTTGAAAAACCACTTTTCGCACTTGTGTTGGTGCAGGAAACCACTTTTGCACTTGTATTAGTGTGGAAAAAACACTTTTTGCACTTGTGATAGTGTTGAAAAACCACTTTTCGCACTTGTGTTAGTGTTGAAAAACCACTTTTCGCACTTGTGTTCGTGTTGAAAAACCACTTTTCGCACTTGTGTTGGTGCAGGAAACCACTTTTGCACTTGTATTAGTGTGGAAAAAACACTTTTTGCACTTGTGATAGTGTTGAAAAACCACTTTTCGCACTTGTGTTAGTGTTGAAAAACCACTTTTCGCACTTGTGTTGGTGCAGGAAACCACTTTTGCATTGTATTAGTGTGGAAAAACAACTTTTCGCACTTGTGTTAGTGTTGAAAAACCACTTTTCGCACTTGTGTTAGTGTTGAAAAACCACTTTTCGCACTTGTGTTAGTGTTGAAAAACCACTTTTCGCACTTGTGTTGGTGCAGGAAACCACTTTTGCACTTGTATTAGTGTGGAAAAAACACTTTTCGCACTTGTGTTAGTGTTGAAAAACCACTTTTCGCACTTGTGTTAGTGTTGAAAAACCACTTTTGCACTTGTATTAGTGTGGAAAAAACACTTTTTGCACTTGTGATAGTGTTGAAAAACCACTTTTCGCACTTGTGTTAGTGTTGAAAAACCACATTTCGCACTTGTGTTGGTGCAGGAAACCACTTTTGCACTTGTATTAGTGTGGAAAAAACACTTTTTGCACTTGTGATAGTGTTGAAAAACCACTTTTCGCACTTGTGTTAGTGTTGAAAAACCACTTTTCGCACTTGTGTTGGTGCAGGAAACCACTTTTGCACTTGTATTAGTGTGGAAAAAACACTTTTTGCACTTGTGATAGTGTTGAAAAACCACTTTTCGCACTTGTGTTGGTGCAGGAAACCACTTTTGCACTTGTATTAGTGTGGAAAAACCACTTTTCGCACTTGTGTTAGTGTTGAAAAACCACTTTTCGCACTTGTGTTAGTGTTGAAAAACCACTTTTCGCACTTGTGTTAGTGTTGAAAAACCACTTTTCGCACTTGTGTTAGTGTTGAAAATCCATTTTTCGCACTTGTGTTGGTGCAGGAAACCACTTTTGCACTTGAATTAGTGTGGACAAAAACACTTTTGCACTTGTGATAGTGTTGAAAAACCACTTTTTGCACTTGTGTTAGTGTTGAAAAACCACTTTTCGCACTTGTGTTGGTGCAGGAAACCACTTTTGCACTTGTATTAGTGTGGAAAAAACACTTTTTGCACTTGTGATAGTGTTGAAAAACCACTTTTCGCACTTGTGTTAGTGTTGAAAAACCACTTTTCGCACTTGTGTTGGTGCAGGAAACCACTTTTGCACTTGTATTAGTGTGGAAAACCACTTTTCGCACTTGTGTTAGTGTTGAAAAACCACTTTTCGCACTTGTGTTAGTGTTGAAAAACCACTTTTCACACTTGTGTTAGTGTTGAAAAACCACTTTTCGCACTTGTGTTGGTGCAGGAAACCACTTTTGCACTTGTATTAGTGTGGAAAAAACACTTTTTGCACTTGTGATAGTGTTGAAAAACCACTTTTCGCACTTGTGTTAGTGTTGAAAAACCACTTTTCGCACTTGTGTTGGTGCAGGAAACCACTTTTGCACTTGTATTCGTGTGGAAAAAACACTTTTTGCACTTGTGATAGTGTTGAAAAACCACTTTTCACACTTGTGATAGTGTTGAAAAACCACTTTTCGCACTTGTGTTAGTGTTGAAAAACCACTATTCGCACTTGTGTTGGTGCAGGAAACCACTTTTGCACTTGTCTTAGTTTGGAAAAAACACTTTTTGCACTTGTGATAGTGTTGAAAAACCACTTTTCGCACTTGTGTTGGTGCAGGAAACCACTTTTGCACTTGTATTAGTGTGGCAAAACCACTTTTCGCCCTTGTGTTAGTGTTGAAAAACCACTTTTCGCACTTGTGTTAGTGTTGAAAAACCCACTTTTCGCACTTGTGTTAGTGTTGAAAAACCACTTTTCGCACTTGTGTTGGTGCAGGAAACCACTTTTGCACTTGTATTAGTGTGGAAAAAACACTTTTTGCACTTGTGATAGTGTTGAAAAACCACTTTTCGCACTTGTGTTAGTGTTGAAAAACCACTTTTCGCACTTGTGTTGGTGCAGGAAACCACTTTTGCACTTGTATTAGTGTTGAAAAACCACTTTTCGCACTTGTATTAGTGTTGAAAAACCACTTTTCGCACTTGTATTAGTGTGGAAAAAACACTTTTCGCACCTGTGTTGGTGCAGGAAACCACTTTTCGCACTTGTATTAGTGTGGAAAAACCACTTTTCGCACTTGTGTTAGTGTTGAAAAACCACTTTTCGCACTTGTGTTGGTGCAGGAAACCACTTTTGCACTTGTATTAGTGTGGAAAAAACACTTTTTGCACTTGTGATAGTGTTGAAAAACCACTTTTCGCACTTGTGTTAGTGTTGAAAAACCACTTTTCGCACTTGTGTTAGTGTTGAAAAACCACTTTTCGCACGTGTTGGTGCAGGAAACCACTTTTGCACTTGTATTAGTGTGGAAAAAAACACTTTTTGCACTTGTGATAGTGTTGAAAAACCACTTTTCGCACTTGTGTTAGTGTTGAAAAACCACTTTTCACACTTGTGTTAGTGTTGAAAAACCACTTTTCGCACGTGTTGGTGCAGGAAACCACTTTTGCACTTGTATTAGTGTGGAAAAAACACTTTTTGCACTTGTGATAGTGTTGAAAAACGACTTTTCGCACTAGTGTTAGTGTTGAAAAACCACTTTTCGCACTTGTGTTGGTGCAGGAAACCACTTTTGCACTTGTATTAGTGTGGAAAAAACACTTTTTGCACTTGTGATAGTGTTGAAAAACCACTTTTCACACTTGTGTTAGTGTTGAAAAACCACTTTTCGCACTTGTGTTGGTGCAGGAAACCACTTTTGCACTTGTATTAGTGTGGAAAAACCACTTTCGCACTTGTGTTAGTGTTGAAAAACCACTTTTCGCACTTGTGTTAGTGTTGAAAAACCACTTTTCGCACTTGTGTTAGTGTTGAAAAACCACTTTTCGCACTTGTGTTGGTGCAGGAAACCACTTTTGCACTTGTATTAGTGTGGAAAAAACACTTTTTGCACTTGTGTTAGTGTGGAAAAAACACTTTTTGCACTTGTGATAGTGTTGAAAAACCACTTTTCGCACTTGTGTTAGTGTTGAAAAACCACTTTTCGCACTTGTGTTGGTGCAGTAAACCACTTTTGCACTTGCAGTAGTGTGGAAAAACCACTTTTCGCACTTGTGTTAGTGTTGAAAAACCACTTTTCGCACTTGTGTTAGTGTTGAAAAACCACTTTTCGCACTTGTGTTGGTGCAGGAAACCACTTTTGCACTTGTATTAGTGTGGAAAAAACACTTTTTGCATTTGTGATAGTGTTGAAAAACCACTTTTCGCACTTGTGTTGGTGCAGGAAACCACTTTTGCACTTGTATTAGTGTGGAAAAAACACTTTTTGCACTTGTGTTAGTGTTGAAAAACCACTTTTCGCACTTGTGTTAGTGTTGAAAAACCACTATTCGCACTTGTGTTGGTGCAGGAAACCACTTTTGCACTTGTCTTAGTTTGGAAAAAACACTTTTTGCACTTGTGATAGTGTTGAAAAACCACTTTTCGCACTTGTGTTGGTGCAGGAAACCACTTTTGCACTTGTATTAGTGTGGAAAAACCACTTTTCGCCCTTGTGTTAGTGTTGAAAAACCACTTTTCGCACTTGTGTTAGTGTTGAAAAACCCACTTTTCGCACTTGTTTTAGTGTTGAAAAACCACTTTTCGCACTTGTGTTGGTGCAGGAAACCACTTTTGCACTTGTATTAGTGTGGAAAAAACACTTTTTGCACTTGTGATAGTGTTGAAAAACCACTTTTCGCACTTGTGTTAGTGTTGAAAAACCACTTTTCGCACTTGTGTTGGTGCAGGAAACCACTTTTGCACTTGTATTAGTGTTGAAAAACCACTTTTCGCACTTGTATTAGTGTTGAAAAACCACTTTTCGCACTTGTATTTGTGTGGAAAAAACACTTTTCGCACCTGTGTTGGTGCAGGAAACCACTTTTCGCACTTGTATTAGTGTGGAAAAACCACTTTTCGCACTTGTGTTAGTGTTGAAAAAACACTTTTCGCACTTGTGTTGGTGCAGGAAACCACTTTTGCACTTGTATTAGTGTGGAAAAAACACTTTTTGCACTTGTGATAGTGTTGAAAAACCACTTTTCGCACTTGTGTTAGTGTTGAAAAACCACTTTTCGCACTTGTGTTAGTGTTGAAAAACCACTTTTCGCACGTGTTGGTGCAGGAAACCACTTTTGCACTTGTATTAGTGTGGAAAAAACACTTTTTGCACTTGTGATAGTGTTGAAAAACCACTTTTCGCACTTGTGTTAGTGTTGAAAAACCACTTTTCGCACTTGTGTTAGTGTTGAAAAACCACTTTTCGCACGTGTTGGTGCAGGAAACCACTTTTGCACTTGTATTAGTGTGGAAAAAACACTTTTTGCACTTGTGATAGTGTTGAAAAACCACTTTTCGCACTTGTGTTAGTGTTGAAAAACCACTTTTCGCACTTGTGTTGGTGCAGGAAACCACTTTTGCACTTGTATTAGTGTGGAAAAAACACTTTTTGCACTTGTGATAGTGTTGAAAAACCACTTTTCACACTTGTGTTAGTGTTGAAAAACCACTTTTCGCACTTGTGTTGGTGCAGGAAACCACTTTTGCACTTGTATTAGTGTGGAAAAACCACTTTTCGCACTTGTGTTAGTGTTGAAAAACCACTTTTCGCACTTGTGTTAGTGTTGAAAAACCACTTTTCGCACTTGTGTTAGTGTTGAAAAACCACTTTTCGCACTTGTGTTGGTGCAGGAAACTACTTTTGCACTTGTATTAGTGTGGAAAAAACACTTTTTGCACTTGTGTTAGTGTGGAAAAAACACTTTTTGCACTTGTGATAGTGTTGAAAAACCACTTTTCGCACTTGTGTTAGTGTTGAAAAACCACTTTTCGCACTTGTGTTGGTGCAGTAAACCACTTTTGCACTTGCAGTAGTGTGGAAAAACCACTTTTCGCACTTGTGTTAGTGTTGAAAAACCACTTTTCGCACTTGTGTTAGTGTTGAAAAACCACTTTTCGCACTTGTGTTGGTGCAGGAAACCACTTTTGCACTTGTATTAGTGTGGAAAAAACACTTTTTGCATTTGTGATAGTGTTGAAAAACCACTTTTCGCACTTGTGTTGGTGCAGGAAACCACTTTTGCACTTGTATTAGTGTGGAAAAAACACTTTTTGCACTTGTGTTAGTGTTGAAAAACTACTTTTCGCACTTGTGTTAGTGTTGAAAAACCACTTTTCGCACTTGTGTTGGTGCAAGAAACCACTTTTGCACTTGTATTAGTGTGGAAAACCACTTTTCGCACTTGTGTTAGTGTTGAAAAACCACTTTTCGCACTTGTGTTGGTGCAGGAAACCACTTTTGCACTTGTATTAGTGTGGAAAAAACACTTTTTGCACTTGTGATAGTGTTGAAAAACCACATTTCGCACTTGTGTTAGTGTTGAAAAACCACTTTTCGCACTTGTGTTGGTGCAGGAAACCACTTTTGCACTTGTATTAGTGTGAAAAAAACACTTTTCGCACTTGTATTAGTGTGGAAAAACCACTTTTCGCACTTGTGTTAGTGTTGAAAAACCACTTTTCGCACTTGTGTTGGTGCAGGAAACCACTTTTGCACTTGTATTAGTGTGGAAAAACCACTTTTCGCACTTGTGTTGGTGCAGGAAACCACTTTTGCACTTGTATTAGTGTGGAAAAACCACTTTTCGCACTTGTGTTAGTGTTGAAAAACCACTTTTTGCACTTGTGTTAGTGTTGAAAAACCACTTTTCGCACTTGTGTTGGTGCAGGAAACCACTTTTGCACTTGTATTAGTGTGGAAAAACCACTTTTCGCACTTGTGTTAGTGTTGAAAAACCACTTTTCGCACTTGTGTTGGTGCAGGAAACCACTTTTGCACTTGTATTAGTGTGGGAAAACCACTTTTCGCACTTGTGATAGTGTTGAAAAACCACTTTTCGCACTTGTGTTAGTGTTGAAAAACCACTTTTCGCACTTGTGTTGGTGCAGGAAACCACTTTTGCACTTGTATTAGTGTGGGAAAACCACTTTTCGCACTTGTGATAGTGTTGAAAAACCACTTTTCGTACTTGTGTTAGTGTTGAAAAACCACTTTTCGCACTTGTGTTAGTGTTGAAAAACCACTTTTCGCACGTGTTGGTGCAGGAAACCACTTTTGCACTTGTATTAGTGTGGAAAAAACACTTTTTGCACTTGTGTTAGTGTTGAAAAACCACTTTTCGCACTTGTGTTGGTGCAGGAAACCACTTTTGCACTTGTATTAGTGTGGAAAAAACACTTTTTGCACTTGTGATAGAGTTGAAAAACCACTTTTCGCACTTGTGTTAGTGTTGAAAAACCACTTTTCGCACTTGTGTTCGTGTTGAAAAACCACTTTTCGCACTTGTGTTGGTGCAGGAAACCACTTTTGCACTTGTATTAGTGTGGAAAAAACACTTTTTGCACTTGTGATAGTGTTGAAAAACCACTTTTCGCACTTGTGTTAGTGTTGAAAAACCACTTTTCGCACTTGTGTTGGTGCAGGAAACCACTTTTGCATTGTATTAGTGTGGAAAAACAACTTTTCGCACTTGTGTTAGTGTTGAAAAACCACTTTTCGCACTTGTGTTAGTGTTGAAAAACCACTTTTCGCACTTGTGTTAGTGTTGAAAAACCACTTTTCGCACTTGTGTTGGTGCAGGAAACCACTTTTGCACTTGTATTAGTGTGGAAAAAACACTTTTCGCACTTGTGTTAGTGTTGAAAAACCACTTTTCGCACTTGTGTTAGTGTTGAAAAACCACTTTTGCACTTGTATTAGTGTGGAAAAAACACTTTTTGCACTTGTGATAGTGTTGAAAAACCACTTTTCGCACTTGTGTTAGTGTTGAAAAACCACATTTCGCACTTGTGTTGGTGCAGGAAACCACTTTTGCACTTGTATTAGTGTGGAAAAAACACTTTTTGCACTTGTGATAGTGTTGAAAAACCACTTTTCGCACTTGTGTTAGTGTTGAAAAACCACTTTTCGCACTTGTGTTGGTGCAGGAAACCACTTTTGCACTTGTATTAGTGTGGAAAAAACACTTTTTGCACTTGTGATAGTGTTGAAAAACCACTTTTCGCACTTGTGTTGGTGCAGGAAACCACTTTTGCACTTGTATTAGTGTGGAAAAACCACTTTTCGCACTTGTGTTATTGTTGAAAAACCACTTTTCGCACTTGTGTTAGTGTTGAAAAACCACTTTTCGCACTTGTGTTAGTGTTGAAAAACCACTTTTCGCACTTGTGTTAGTGTTGAAAATCCATTTTTCGCACTTGTGTTGGTGCAGGAAACCACTTTTGCACTTGAATTAGTGTGGACAAAAACACTTTTGCACTTGTGATAGTGTTGAAAAACCACTTTTTGCACTTGTGTTAGTGTTGAAAAACCACTTTTCGCACTTGTGTTGGTGCAGGAAACCACTTTTGCACTTGTATTAGTGTGGAAAAAACACTTTTTGCACTTGTGATAGTGTTGAAAAACCACTTTTCGCACTTGTGTTAGTGTTGAAAAACCACTTTTCGCACTTGTGTTGGTGCAGGAAACCACTTTTGCACTTGTATTAGTGTGGAAAACCACTTTTCGCACTTGTGTTAGTGTTGAAAAACCACTTTTCGCACTTGTGTTAGTGTTGAAAAACCACTTTTCACACTTGTGTTAGTGTTGAAAAACCACTTTTCGCACTTGTGTTGGTGCAGGAAACCACTTTTGCACTTGTATTAGTGTGGAAAAAACACTTTTTGCACTTGTGATAGTGTTGAAAAACCACTTTTCGCACTTGTGTTAGTGTTGAAAAACCACTTTTCGCACTTGTGTTGGTGCAGGAAACCACTTTTGCACTTGTATTAGTGTGGAAAAAACACTTTTTGCACTTGTGATAGTGTTGAAAAACCACTTTTCACACTTGTGTTAGTGTTGAAAAACCACTTTTCGCACTTGTGTTAGTGTTGAAAAACCACTTTTCGCACTTGTGTTGGTGCAGGAAACCAATTTTGCACTTGTATTAGTGTGGAAAAAAACACTTTTTGCACTTGTGATAGTGTTGAAAAACCACTTTTCGCACTTGTGTTAGTGTTGAAAAACCACTATTCGCACTTGTGTTGGTGCAGGAAACCACTTTTGCACTTGTCTTAGTTTGGAAAAAACACTTTTTGCACTTGTGATAGTGTTGAAAAACCACTTTTCGCACTTGTGTTGGTGCAGGAAACCACTTTTGCACTTGTATTAGTGTGGAAAAACCACTTTTCGCCCTTGTGTTAGTGTTGAAAAACCACTTTTCGCACTTGTGTTAGTGTTGAAAAACCCACTTTTCGCACTTGTGTTAGTGTTGAAAAACCACTTTTCGCACTTGTGTTGGTGCAGGAAACCACTTTTGCACTTGTATTAGTGTGGAAAAAACACTTTTTGCACTTGTGATAGTGTTGAAAAACCACTTTTCGCACTTGTGTTAGTGTTGAAAAACCACTTTTCGCACTTGTGTTGGTGCAGGAAACCACTTTTGCACTTGTATTAGTGTTGAAAAACCACTTTTCGCACTTGTATTAGTGTTGAAAAACCACTTTTCGCACTTGTATTAGTGTGGAAAAAACACTTTTCGCACCTGTGTTGGTGCAGGAAACCACTTTTCGCACTTGTATTAGTGTGGAAAAACCACTTTTCGCACTTGTGTTAGTGTTGAAAAACCACTTTTCGCACTTGTGTTGGTGCAGGAAACCACTTTTGCACTTGTATTAGTGTGGAAAAAACACTTTTTGCACTTGTGATAGTGTTGAAAAACCACTTTTCGCACTTGTGTTAGTGTTGAAAAACCACTTTTCGCACTTGTGTTAGTGTTGAAAAACCACTTTTCGCACGTGTTGGTGCAGGAAACCACTTTTGCACTTGTATTAGTGTGGAAAAAACACTTTTTGCACTTGTGATAGTGTTGAAAAACCACTTTTCGCACTTGTGTTAGTGTTGAAAAACCACTTTTCGCACTTGTGTTAGTGTTGAAAAACCACTTTTCGCACGTGTTGGTGCAGGAAACCACTTTTGCACTTGTATTAGTGTGGAAAAAACACTTTTTGCACTTGTGATAGTGTTGAAAAACCACTTTTCGCACTTGTGTTAGTGTTGAAAAACCACTTTTCGCACTTGTGTTGGTGCAGGAAACCACTTTTGCACTTGTATTAGTGTGGAAAAAACACTTTTTGCACTTGTGATAGTGTTGAAAAACCACTTTTCACACTTGTGTTAGTGTTGAAAAAACACTTTTCGCACTTGTGTTGGTGCAGGAAACCACTTTTGCACTTGTATTAGTGTGGAAAAACCACTTTTCGCACTTGTGTTAGTGTTGAAAAACCACTTTTCGCACTTGTGTTAGTGTTGAAAAACCACTTTTCGCACTTGTGTTAGTGTTGAAAAACCACTTTTCGCACTTGTGTTGGTGCAGGAAACCACTTTTGCACTTGTATTAGTGTGGAAAAAACACTTTTTGCACTTGTGTTAGTGTTGAAAAACCACTTTTCGCACTTGTGTTAGTGTTGAAAAACCACTTTTCGCACTTGTGTTGGTGCAAGAAACCACTTTTGCACTTGTATTAGTGTGGAAAACCACTTTTCGCACTTGTGTTAGTGTTGAAAAACCACTTTTCGCACTTGTGTTGGTGCAGGAAACCACTTTTGCACTTGTATTAGTGTGGAAAAAACACTTTTTGCACTTGTGATAGTGTTGAAAAACCACATTTCGCACTTGTGTTAGTGTTGAAAAACCACTTTTCGCACTTGTGTTGGTGCAGGAAACCACTTTTGCACTTGTATTAGTGTGGAAAACCACTTTTTGCACTTGTGTTAGTGTTGAAAAACCACTTTTCGCACTTGTGTTAGTGTTGAAAAACCACTTTTCACACTTGTGTTAGTGTTGAAAAACCACTTTTCGCACTTGTGTTGGTGCAGGAAACCACTTTTGCACTTGTATTAGTGTGGAAAAAACACTTTTTGCACTTGTGATAGTGTTGAAAAACCACTTTTCGCACTTGTGTTAGTGTTGAAAAACCACTTTTCGCACTTGTGTTGGTGCAGGAAACCACTTTTGCACTTGTATTAGTGTGGAAAAAACACTTTTTGCACTTGTGATAGTGTTGAAAAACCACTTTTCACACTTGTGTTAGTGTTGAAAAACCACTTTTCGCACTTGTGTTAGTGTTGAAAAACCACTTTTCGCACTTGTGTTGGTGCAGGAAACCAATTTTGCACTTGTATTAGTGTGGAAAAAACACTTTTTGCACTTGTGATAGTGTTGAAAAACCACTTTTCGCACTTGTGTTAGTGTTGAAAAACCACTATTCGCACTTGTGTTGGTGCAGGAAACCACTTTTGCACTTGTCTTAGTTTGGAAAAAACACTTTTTGCACTTGTGATAGTGTTGAAAAACCACTTTTCGCACTTGTATTAGTGTTGAAAAACCACTTTTCGCACTTGTATTAGTGTGGAAAAAACACTTTTCGCACCTGTGTTGGTGCAGGAAACCACTTTTCGCACTTGTATTAGTGTGGAAAACCCACTTTTCGCACTTGTGTTAGTGTTGAAAAACCACTTTTCGCACTTGTGTTGGTGCAGGAAACCACTTTTGCACTTGTATTAGTGTGGAAAAAACACTTTTTGCACTTGTGATAGTGTTGAAAAACCACTTTTCGCACTTGTGTTAGTGTTGAAAAACCACTTTTCGCACTTGTGTTAGTGTTGAAAAACCACTTTTCGCACGTGTTGGTGCAGGAAACCACTTTTGCACTTGTATTAGTGTGGAAAAAACACTTTTTGCACTTGTGATAGTGTTGAAAAACCACTTTTCGCACTTGTGTTAGTGTTGATAAACCACTTTTCGCACTTGTGTTAGTGTTGAAAAACCACTTTTCGCACGTGTTGGTGCAGGAAACCACTTTTGCACTTGTATTAGTGTGGAAAAAACACTTTTTGCACTTGTGATAGTGTTGAAAAACCACTTTTCGCACTTGTGTTAGTGTTGAAAAACCACTTTTCGCACTTGTGTTGGTGCAGGAAACCACTTTTGCACTTGTATTAGTGTGGAAAAAACACTTTTTGCACTTGTGATAGTGTTGAAAAACCACTTTTCACACTTGTGTTAGTGTTGAAAAACCACTTTTCGCACTTGTGTTGGTGCAGGAAACCACTTTTGCACTTGTATTAGTGTGGAAAAACCACTTTTCGCACTTGTGTTAGTGTTGAAAAACCACTTTTCGCACTTGTGTTAGTGTTGAAAAACCACTTTTCGCACTTGTGTTAGTGTTGAAAAACCACTTTTCGCACTTGTGTTGGTGCAGGAAACCACTTTTGCACTTGTATTAGTGTGGAAAAAACACTTTTTGCACTTGTGTTAGTGTTGAAAAACCACTTTTCGCACTTGTGTTAGTGTTGAAAAACCACTTTTCGCACTTGTGTTGGTGCAAGAAACCACTTTTGCACTTGTATTAGTGTGGAAAACCACTTTTCGCACTTGTGTTAGTGTTGAAAAACCACTTTTCGCACTTGTGTTGGTGCAGGAAACCACTTTTGCACTTGTATTAGTGTGGAAAAAACACTTTTTGCACTTGTGATAGTGTTGAAAAACCACATTTCGCACTTGTGTTAGTGTTGAAAAACCACTTTTCGCACTTGTGTTGGTGCAGGAAACCACTTTTGCACTTGTATTAGTGTGGAAAAAACACTTTTCGCACTTGTATTAGTGTGGAAAAACCACTTTTCGCACTTGTGTTAGTGTTGAAAAACCACTTTTCGCACATGTGTTGGTGCAGGAAACCACTTTTGCACTTGTATTAGTGTGGAAAAACCACTTTTCGCACTTGTGTTGGTGCAGGAAACCACTTTTGCACTTGTATTAGTGTGGAAAAACCACTTTTCGCACTTGTGTTAGTGTTGAAAAACCACTTTTTGCACTTGTGTTAGTGTTGAAAAACCACTTTTCGCACTTGTGTTGGTGCAGGAAACCACTTTTGCACTTGTATTAGTGTGGAAAAACCACTTTTCGCACTTGTGTTAGTGTTGAAAAACCACTTTTCGCACTTGTGTTGGTGCAGGAAACCACTTTTGCACTTGTATTAGTGTGGGAAAACCACTTTTCGCACTTGTGATAGTGTTGAAAAACCACTTTTCGCACTTGTGTTAGTGTTGAAAAACCACTTTTCGCACTTGTGTTAGTGTTGAAAAACCACTTTTCGCACGTGTTGGTGCAGGAAACCACTTTTGCACTTGTATTAGTGTGGAAAAAACACTTTTTGCACTTGTGTTAGTGTTGAAAAACCACTTTTCGCACTTGTGTTGGTGCAGGAAACCACTTTTGCACTTGTATTAGTGTGGAAAAAACACTTTTTGCACTTGTGATAGTGTTGAAAAACCACTTTTCGCACTTGTGTTAGTGTTGAAAAACCACTTTTCGCACTTGTGTTAGTGTTGAAAAACCACTTTTCGCACTTGTGTTGGTGCAGGAAACCAATTTTGCACTTGTATTAGTGTGGAAAAAACACTTTTTGCACTTGTGATAGTGTTGAAAAACCACTTTTCGCACTTGTGTTAGTGTTGAAAAACCACTATTCGCACTTGTGTTGGTGCAGGAAACCATTTTTGCACTTGGCTTAGTTTGGAAATAACACTTTTTGCACTTGTGATAGTGTTGAAAAACCACTTTTCGCACTTGTGTTGGTGCAGGAAACCAATTTTGCACTTGTATTAGTGTGGAAAAAACACTTTTTGCACTTGTGATAGTGTTGAAAAACCACTTTTCGCACTTGTGTTAGTGTTGAAAAACCACTATTCGCACTTGTGTTGGTGCAGGAAACCATTTTTGCACTTGTCTTAGTTTGGAAATAACACTTTTTGCACTTGTGATAGTGTTGAAAAACCACTTTTCGCACTTGTGTTGGTGCAGGAAACCACTTTTGCACTTGTATTAGTGTGGAAAAAACACTTTTTGCACTTGTGATAGTGTTGAAAAACCACTTTTCGCACTTGTGCTGGTGTTGAAAAACCACTTTTCGCACTTGTGTTGGTGCAGGAAACCACTTTTGCACTTGTATTAGTGTGGAAAAAACACTTTTTGCACTTGTGATAGTGTTGAAAAACCACTTTTCGCACTTGTGTTAGTGTTGAAAAACCACTTTTCGCACTTGTGTTGGTGCAGGAAACCACTTTTGCACTTGTATTAGTGTGGAAAAACCACTTTTCGCACTTGTGTTAGTGTTGAAAAACCACTTTTCGCACTTGTATTAGTGTGGAAAAAACACTTTTCGCACCTGTGTTGGTGCAGGAAACCACTTTTCGCACTTGTATTAGTGTTGAAAAACCACTTTTCGCACTTGTGTTGGTGTTGAAAAACCACTTTTCGCACTTGTGTTGGTGCAGGAAACCTCTTTTGCACTTGTATTAGTGTGGAAAAAACACTTTTTGCACTTGTGATAGTGTTGAAAAACCACTTTTCGCACTTGTGTTGGTGTTGAAAAACCACTTTTCGCACTTGTGTTGGTGCAGGAAACCTCTTTTGCACTTGTATTAGTGTGGAAAAAACACTTTTTGCACTTGTGGTAGTGTTGAAAAACCACTTTTCGCACTTGTGTTAGTGTTGAAAAACCACTTTTCGCACTTGTGTTAGTGTTGAAAAACCACTTTTCGCACGTGTTGGTGCAGGAAACCACTTTTGCACTTGTATTAGTGTGGAAAAAACACTTTTTGCACTTGTGATAGTGTTGAAAAACCACTTTTCGCACTTGTGTTAGTGTTGAAAAACCACTTTTCGCACTTGTGTTAGTGTTGAAAAACCACTTTTCGCACGTGTTGGTGCAGGAAACCACTTTTGCACTTGTTTGCACTTGTGATAGTGTTGAAAAACCACTTTTCGCACTTGTGTTAGTGTTGAAAAACCACTTTTCGCATTTATGTTGGTGCAGGAAACCACTTTTGCACTTGTATTAGTGTGGAAAAAACACTTTTTGCACTTGTGATAGTGTTGAAAAACCACTTTTCGCACTTGTGTTAGTGTTGAAAAACCACTTTTCGCACTTGTGTTGGTGCAGTAAACCACTTTTGCACTTGCAGTAGTGTGGAAAAACCACTTTTCGCACTTGTGTTAGTGTTGAAAAACCACTTTTCGCACTTGTGTTAGTGTTGAAAAACCACTTTTCGCACTTGTGTTGGTGCAGGAAACCACTTTTGCACTTGTATTAGTGTGGAAAAAACACTTTTTGCATTTGTGATAGTGTTGAAAAACCACTTTTCGCACTTGTGTTGGTGCAGGAAACCACTTTTGCACTTGTATTAGTGTGGAAAAAACACTTTTTGCACTTGTGTTAGTGTTGAAAAACCACTTTTCGCACTTGTGTTAGTGTTGAAAAACCACTTTTCGCACTTGTGTTGGTGCAAGAAACCACTTTTGCACTTGTATTAGTGTGGAAAACCACTTTTCGCACTTGTGTTAGTGTTGAAAAACCACTTTTCGCACTTGTGTTGGTGCAGGAAACCACTTTTGCACTTGTATTAGTGTGGAAAAAACACTTTTTGCACTTGTGATAGTGTTGAAAAACCACATTTCGCACTTGTGTTAGTGTTGAAAAACCACTTTTCGCACTTGTGTTGGTGCAGGAAACCACTTTTGCACTTGTATTAGTGTGAAAAAAACACTTTTCGCACTTGTATTAGTGTGGAAAAACCACTTTTCGCACTTGTGTTAGTGTTGAAAAACCACTTTTCGCACTTGTGTTGGTGCAGGAAACCACTTTTGCACTTGTATTAGTGTGGAAAAACCACTTTTCGCACTTGTGTTGGTGCAGGAAACCACTTTTGCACTTGTATTAGTGTGGAAAAACCACTTTTCGCACTTGTGTTAGTGTTGAAAAACCACTTTTTGCACTTGTGTTAGTGTTGAAAAACCACTTTTCGCACTTGTGTTGGTGCAGGAAACCACTTTTGCACTTGTATTAGTGTGGAAAAACCACTTTTCGCACTTGTGTTAGTGTTGAAAAACCACTTTTCGCACTTGTGTTGGTGCAGGAAACCACTTTTGCACTTGTATTAGTGTGGGAAAACCACTTTTCGCACTTGTGATAGTGTTGAAAAACCACTTTTCGCACTTGTGTTAGTGTTGAAAAACCACTTTTCGCACTTGTGTTGGTGCAGGAAACCACTTTTGCACTTGTATTAGTGTGGGAAAACCACTTTTCGCACTTGTGATAGTGTTGAAAAACCACTTTTCGTACTTGTGTTAGTGTTGAAAAACCACTTTTCGCACTTGTGTTAGTGTTGAAAAACCACTTTTCGCACGTGTTGGTGCAGGAAACCACTTTTGCACTTGTATTAGTGTGGAAAAAACACTTTTTGCACTTGTGTTAGTGTTGAAAAACCACTTTTCGCACTTGTGTTGGTGCAGGAAACCACTTTTGCACTTGTATTAGTGTGGAAAAAACACTTTTTGCACTTGTGATAGTGTTGAAAAACCACTTTTCGCACTTGTGTTAGTGTTGAAAAACCACTTTTCGCACTTGTGTTCGTGTTGAAAAACCACTTTTCGCACTTGTGTTGGTGCAGGAAACCACTTTTGCACTTGTATTAGTGTGGAAAAAACACTTTTTGCACTTGTGATAGTGTTGAAAAACCACTTTTCGCACTTGTGTTAGTGTTGAAAAACCACTTTTCGCACTTGTGTTGGTGCAGGAAACCACTTTTGCATTGTATTAGTGTGGAAAAACAGCTTTTCGCACTTGTGTTAGTGTTGAAAAACCACTTTTCGCACTTGTGTTAGTGTTGAAAAAACACTTTTCGCACTTGTGTTAGTGTTGAAAAACCACTTTTCGCACTTGTGTTGGTGCAGGAAACCACTTTTGCACTTGTATTAGTGTGGAAAAAACACTTTTCGCACTTGTGTTAGTGTTGAAAAACCACTTTTCGCACTTGTGTTAGTGTTGAAAAACCACTTTTGCACTTGTATTAGTGTGGAAAAAACACTTTTTGCACTTGTGATAGTGTTGAAAAACCACTTTTCGCACTTGTGTTAGTGTTGAAAAACCACATTTCGCACTTGAGTTGGTGCAGGAAACCACTTTTGCACTTGTATTAGTGTGGAAAAAACACTTTTTGCACTTGTGATAGTGTTGAAAAACCACTTTTCGCACTTGTGTTAGTGTTGAAAAACCACTTTTCGCACTTGTGTTGGTGCAGGAAACCACTTTTGCACTTGTATTAGTGTGAAAAAACACTTTTTGCACTTGTGATAGTGTTGAAAAACCACTTTTCGCACTTGTGTTGGTGCAGGAAACCACTTTTGCACTTGTATTAGTGTGGAAAAACCACTTTTCGCACTTGTGTTAGTGTTGAAAAACCACTTTTCGCACTTGTGTTAGTGTTGAAAAACCACTTTTCGCACTTGTGTTAGTGTTGAAAAACCACTTTTCGCACTTGTGTTAGTGTTGAAAATCCATTTTTCGCACTTGTGTTGGTGCAGGAAACCACTTTTGCACTTGAATTAGTGTGGACAAAAACACTTTTGCACTTGTGATAGTGTTGAAAAACCACTTTTTGCACTTGTGTTAGTGTTGAAAAACCACTTTTCGCACTTGTGTTGGTGCAGGAAACCACTTTTGCACTTGTATTAGTGTGGAAAAAACACTTTTTGCACTTGTGATAGTGTTGAAAAACCACTTTTCGCACTTGTGTTAGTGTTGAAAAACCACTTTTCGCACTTGTGTTGGTGCAGGAAACCACTTTTGCACTTGTATTAGTGTGGAAAACCACTTTTCGCACTTGTGTTAGTGTTGAAAAACCACTTTTCGCACTTGTGTTAGTGTTGAAAAACCACTTTTCACACTTGTGTTAGTGTTGAAAAACCACTTTTCGCACTTGTGTTGGTGCAGGAAACCACTTTTGCACTTGTATTAGTGTGGAAAAAACACTTTTTGCACTTGTGATAGTGTTGAAAAACCACTTTTCGCACTTGTGTTAGTGTTGAAAAACCACTTTTCGCACTTGTGTTGGTGCAGGAAACCACTTTTGCACTTGTATTAGTGTGGAAAAAACACTTTTTGCACTTGTGATAGTGTTGAAAAACCACTTTTCACACTTGTGTTAGTGTTGAAAAACCACTTTTCGCACTTGTGTTAGTGTTGAAAAACCACTTTTCGCACTTGTGTTGGTGCAGGAACCAATTTTGCACTTGTATTAGTGTGGAAAAAACACTTTTTGCACTTGTGATAGTGTTGAAAAACCACTTTTCGCACTTGTGTTAGTGTTGAAAAACCACTATTCGCACTTGTGTTGGTGCAGGAAACCACTTTTGCACTTGTCTTAGTTTGGAAAAAACACTTTTTGCACTTGTGATAGTGTTGAAAAACCACTTTTCGCACTTGTGTTGGTGCAGGAAACCACTTTTGCACTTGTATTAGTGTGGAAAAACCACTTTTCGCCCTTGTGTTAGTGTTGAAAAACCACTTTTCGCACTTGTGTTAGTGTTGAAAAACCACTTTTCGCACTTGTGTTGGTGCAGGAAACCACTTTTGCACTTGTATTAGTGTGGAAAAAACACTTTTTGCACTTGTGATAGTGTTGAAAAACCACTTTTCGCACTTGTGTTAGTGTTGAAAAACCACTTTTCGCACTTGTGTTGGTGCAGGAAACCACTTTTGCACTTGTATTAGTGTTGAAAAACCACTTTTCGCACTTGTATTAGTGTTGAAAAACCACTTTTCGCACTTGTATTAGTGTGGAAAAAACACTTTTCGCACCTGTGTTGGTGCAGGAAACCACTTTTCGCACTTGTATTAGTGTGGAAAAACCACTTTTCGCACTTGTGTTAGTGTTGAAAAACCACTTTTCGCACTTGTGTTGGTGCAGGAAACCACTTTTGCACTTGTATTAGTGTGGAAAAAACACTTTTTGCACTTGTGATAGTGTTGAAAAACCACTTTTCGCACTTGTGTTAGTGTTGAAAAACCACTTTTCGCACTTGTGTTAGTGTTGAAAAACCACTTTTCGCACGTGTTGGTGCAGGAAACCACTTTTGCACTTGTATTAGTGTGGAAAAAACACTTTTTGCACTTGTGATAGTGTTGAAAAACCACTTTTCGCACTTGTGTTAGTGTTGAAAAACCACTTTTCGCACTTGTGTTGGTGCAGGAAACCACTTTTGCACTTGTATTAGTGTGGAAAAAACACTTTTTGCACTTGTGATAGTGTTGAAAAACCACTTTTCACACTTGTGTTAGTGTTGAAAAACCACTTTTCGCACTTGTGTTGGTGCAGGAAACCACTTTTGCACTTGTATTAGTGTGGAAAAACCACTTTTCGCACTTGTGTTAGTGTTGAAAAACCACTTTTCGCACTTGTGTTAGTGTTGAAAAACCACTTTTCGCACTTGTGTTAGTGTTGAAAAACCACTTTTCGCACTTGTGTTGGTGCAGGAAACCACTTTTGCACTTGTATTAGTGTGGAAAAAACACTTTTTGCACTTGTGTTAGTGTTGAAAAACCACTTTTCGCACTTGTGTTAGTGTTGAAAAACCACTTTTCGCACTTGTGTTGGTGCAAGAAACCACTTTTGCACTTGTATTAGTGTGGAAAACCACTTTTCGCACTTGTGTTAGTGTTGAAAAACTACTTTTCGCACTTGTGTTGGTGCAGGAAACCACTTTTGCACTTGTATTAGTGTGGAAAAAACACTTTTTGCACTTGTGATAGTGTTGAAAAACCACATTTCGCACTTGTGTTAGTGTTGAAAAACCACTTTTCGCACTTGTGTTGGTGCAGGAAACCACTTTTGCACTTGTATTAGTGTGGAAAAAACACTTTTCGCACTTGTATTAGTGTTGAAAAACCACTTTTCGTACTTGTGTTAGTGTTGAAAAACCACTTTTCGCACTTGTGTTAGTGTTGAAAAACCACTTTTCGCACGTGTTGGTGCAGGAAACCACTTTTGCACTTGTATTAGTGTGGAAAAAACACTTTTTGCACTTGTGTTAGTGTTGAAAAACCACTTTTCGCACTTGTGTTGGTGCAGGAAACCACTTTTGCACTTGTATTAGTGTGGAAAAAACACTTTTTGCACTTGTGATAGTGTTGAAAAACCACTTTTCGCACTTGTGTTAGTGTTGAAAAACCACTTTTCGCACTTGTGTTCGTGTTGAAAAACCACTTTTCGCACTTGTGTTGGTGCAGGAAACCACTTTTGCACTTGTATTAGTGTGGAAAAAACACTTTTTGCACTTGTGATAGTGTTGAAAAACCACTTTTCGCACTTGTGTTAGTGTTGAAAAACCACTTTTCGCACTTGTGTTGGTGCAGGAAACCACTTTTGCATTGTATTAGTGTGGAAAAACAGCTTTTCACACTTGTGTTAGTGTTGAAAAACCACTTTTCGCACTTGTGTTAGTGTTGAAAAAACACTTTTCGCACTTGTGTTAGTGTTGAAAAACCACTTTTCGCACTTGTGTTGGTGCAGGAAACCACTTTTGCACTTGTATTAGTGTGGAAAAAACACTTTTCGCACTTGTGTTAGTGTTGAAAAACCACTTTTCGCACTTGTGTTAGTGTTGAAAAACCACTTTTGCACTTGTATTAGTGTGGAAAAAACACTTTTTGCACTTGTGATAGTGTTGAAAAACCACTTTTCGCACTTGTGTTAGTGTTGAAAAACCACATTTCGCACTTGTGTTGGTGCAGGAAACCTCTTTTGCACTTGTATTAGTGTGGAAAAAACACTTTTTGCACTTGTGATAGTGTTGAAAAACCACTTTTCGCACTTGTGTTAGTGTTGAAAAACCACTTTTCGCACTTGTGTTGGTGCAGGAAACCACTTTTGCACTTGTATTAGTGTGAAAAAACACTTTTTGCACTTGTGATAGTGTTGAAAAACCACTTTTCGCACTTGTGTTGGTGCAGGAAACCACTTTTGCACTTGTATTAGTGTGGAAAAACCACTTTTCGCACTTGTGTTAGTGTTGAAAAACCACTTTTCGCACTTGTGTTAGTGTTGAAAAACCACTTTTCGCACTTGTGTTAGTGTTGAAAAACCACTTTT
This sequence comes from Myxine glutinosa, assembly GCF_964187855.1. Taxonomy (NCBI): domain Eukaryota; kingdom Metazoa; phylum Chordata; class Myxini; order Myxiniformes; family Myxinidae; genus Myxine; species Myxine glutinosa. Next base: position 104,096 of record NW_027616690.1, on the reverse strand, counting down.
CGCACTTGTGTTAGTGTTGAAAATCCATTTTTCGCACTTGTGTTGGTGCAGGAAACCACTTTTGCACTTGAATTAGTGTGGACAAAAACACTTTTGCACTTGTGATAGTGTTGAAAAACCACTTTTTGCACTTGTGTTAGTGTTGAAAAACCACTTTTCGCACTTGTGTTGGTGCAGGAAACCACTTTTGCACTTGTATTAGTGTGGAAAAAACACTTTTTGCACTTGTGATAGTGTTGAAAAACCACTTTTCGCACTTGTGTTAGTGTTGAAAAACCACTTTTCGCACTTGTGTTGGTGCAGGAAACCACTTTTGCACTTGTATTAGTGTGGAAAACCACTTTTCGCACTTGTGTTAGTGTTGAAAAACCACTTTTCGCACTTGTGTTAGTGTTGAAAAACCACTTTTCACACTTGTGTTAGTGTTGAAAAACCACTTTTCGCACTTGTGTTGGTGCAGGAAACCACTTTTGCACTTGTATTAGTGTGGAAAAAACACTTTTTGCACTTGTGATAGTGTTGAAAAACCACTTTTCGCACTTGTGTTAGTGTTGAAAAACCACTTTTCGCACTTGTGTTGGTGCAGGAAACCACTTTGGCACTTGTATTAGTGTGGAAAAAACACTTTTTGCACTTGTGATAGTGTTGAAAAACCACTTTTCACACTTGTGTTAGTGTTGAAAAACCACTTTTCGCACTTGTGTTGGTGCAGGAACCAATTTTGCACTTGTATTAGTGTGGAAAAAACACTTTTTGCACTTGTGATAGTGTTGAAAAACCACTTTTCGCACTTGTGTTAGTGTTGAAAAACCACTATTCGCACTTGTGTTGGTGCAGGAAACCACTTTTGCACTTGTCTTAGTTTGGAAAAAACACTTTTTGCACTTGTGATAGTGTTGAAAAACCACTTTTCGCACTTGTGTTGGTGCAGGAAACCACTTTTGCACTTGTATTAGTGTGGAAAAACCACTTTTCGCCCTTGTGTTAGTGTTGAAAAACCACTTTTCGCACTTGTGTTAGTGTTGAAAAACCACTTTTCGCACTTGTGTTGGTGCAGGAAACCACTTTTGCACTTGTATTAGTGTGGAAAAAACACTTTTTGCACTTGTGATAGTGTTGAAAAACCACTTTTCGCACTTGTGTTAGTGTTGAAAAACCACTTTTCGCACTTGTGTTGGTGCAGGAAACCACTTTTGCACTTGTATTAGTGTTGAAAAACCACTTTTCGCACTTGTATTAGTGTTGAAAAACCACTTTTTGCACTTGTATTAGTGTGGAAAAAACACTTTTCGCACCTGTGTTGGTGCAGGAAACCACTTTTCGCACTTGTATTAGTGTGGAAAAACCACTTTTCGCACTTGTGTTAGTGTTGAAAAACCACTTTTCGCACTTGTGTTGGTGCAGGAAACCACTTTTGCACTTGTATTAGTGTGGAAAAAACACTTTTTGCACTTGTGATAGTGTTGAAAAACCACTTTTCGCACTTGTGTTAGTGTTGAAAAACCACTTTTCGCACTTGTGTTAGTGTTGAAAAACCACTTTTCGCACGTGTTGGTGCAGGAAACCACTTTTGCACTTGTATTAGTGTGGAAAAAACACTTTTTGCACTTGTGATAGTGTTGAAAAACCACTTTTCGCACTTGTGTTAGTGTTGAAAAACCACTTTTCGCACTTGTGTTGGTGCAGGAAACCACTTTTGCACTTGTATTAGTGTGGAAAAAACACTTTTTGCACTTGTGATAGTGTTGAAAAACCACTTTTCACACTTGTGTTAGTGTTGAAAAACCACTTTTCGCACTTGTGTTGGTGCAGGAAACCACTTTTGCACTTGTATTAGTGTGGAAAAACCACTTTTCGCACTTGTGTTAGTGTTGAAAAACCACTTTTCGCACTTGTGTTAGTGTTGAAAAACCACTTTTCGCACTTGTGTTAGTGTTGAAAAACCACTTTTCGCACTTGTGTTGGTGCAGGAAACCACTTTTGCACTTGTATTAGTGTGGAAAAAACACTTTTTGCACTTGTGTTAGTGTTGAAAAACCACTTTTCGCACTTGTGTTAGTGTTGAAAAACCACTTTTCGCACTTGTGTTGGTGCAAGAAACCACTTTTGCACTTGTATTAGTGTGGAAAACCACTTTTCGCACTTGTGTTAGTGTTGAAAAACTACTTTTCGCACTTGTGTTGGTGCAGGAAACCACTTTTGCACTTGTATTAGTGTGGAAAAAACACTTTTCGCACTTGTGTTAGTGTTGAAAAACCACTTTTCGCACTTGTGTTAGTGTTGAAAAACCACTTTTCGCACTTGTGTTAGTGTTGAAAAACCACTTTTCGCACTTGTGTTAGTGTTGAAAATCCATTTTTCGCACTTGTGTTGGTGCAGGAAACCACTTTTGCACTTGAATTAGTGTGGACAAAAACACTTTTGCACTTGTGATAGTGTTGAAAAACCACTTTTTGCACTTGTGTTAGTGTTGAAAAACCACTTTTCGCACTTGTGTTGGTGCAGGAAACCACTTTTGCACTTGTATTAGTGTGGAAAAAACACTTTTTGCACTTGTGATAGTGTTGAAAAACCACTTTTCGCACTTGTGTTAGTGTTGAAAAACCACTTTTCGCACTTGTGTTGGTGCAGGAAACCACTTTTGCACTTGTATTAGTGTGGAAAACCACTTTTCGCACTTGTGTTAGTGTTGAAAAACCACTTTTCGCACTTGTGTTAGTGTTGAAAAACCACTTTTCACACTTGTGTTAGTGTTGAAAAACCACTTTTCGCACTTGTGTTGGTGCAGGAAACCACTTTTGCACTTGTATTAGTGTGGAAAAAACACTTTTTGCACTTGTGATAGTGTTGAAAAACCACTTTTCGCACTTGTGTTAGTGTTGAAAAACCACTTTTCGCACTTGTGTTGGTGCAGGAAACCACTTTGGCACTTGTATTAGTGTGGAAAAAACACTTTTTGCACTTGTGATAGTGTTGAAAAACCACTTTTCACACTTGTGTTAGTGTTGAAAAACCACTTTTCGCACTTGTGTTAGTGTTGAAAAACCACTTTTCGCACTTGTGTTGGTGCAGGAACCAATTTTGCACTTGTATTAGTGTGGAAAAAACACTTTTTGCACTTGTGATAGTGTTGAAAAACCACTTTTCGCACTTGTGTTAGTGTTGAAAAACCACTATTCGCACTTGTGTTGGTGCAGGAAACCACTTTTGCACTTGTCTTAGTTTGGAAAAAACACTTTTTGCACTTGTGATAGTGTTGAAAAACCACTTTTCGCACTTGTGTTGGTGCAGGAAACCACTTTTGCACTTGTATTAGTGTGGAAAAACCACTTTTCGCCCTTGTGTTAGTGTTGAAAAACCACTTTTCGCACTTGTGTTAGTGTTGAAAAACCACTTTTCGCACTTGTGTTGGTGCAGGAAACCACTTTTGCACTTGTATTAGTGTGGAAAAAACACTTTTTGCACTTGTGATAGTGTTGAAAAACCACTTTTCGCACTTGTGTTAGTGTTGAAAAACCACTTTTCGCACTTGTGTTGGTGCAGGAAACCACTTTTGCACTTGTATTAGTGTTGAAAAACCACTTTTCGCACTTGTATTAGTGTTGAAAAACCACTTTTTGCACTTGTATTAGTGTGGAAAAAACACTTTTCGCACCTGTGTTGGTGCAGGAAACCACTTTTCGCACTTGTATTAGTGTGGAAAAACCACTTTTCGCACTTGTGTTAGTGTTGAAAAACCACTTTTCGCACTTGTGTTGGTGCAGGAAACCACTTTTGCACTTGTATTAGTGTGGAAAAAACACTTTTTGCACTTGTGATAGTGTTGAAAAACCACTTTTCGCACTTGTGTTAGTGTTGAAAAACCACTTTTCGCACTTGTGTTAGTGTTGAAAAACCACTTTTCGCACGTGTTGGTGCAGGAAACCACTTTTGCACTTGTATTAGTGTGGAAAAAACACTTTTTGCACTTGTGATAGTGTTGAAAAACCACTTTTCGCACTTGTGTTAGTGTTGAAAAACCACTTTTCGCACTTGTGTTGGTGCAGGAAACCACTTTTGCACTTGTATTAGTGTGGAAAAAACACTTTTTGCACTTGTGTTAGTGTTGAAAAACCACTTTTCGCACTTGTGTTAGTGTTGAAAAACCACTTTTCGCACTTGTGTTAGTGTTGAAAAACCACTTTTCGCACTTGTGTTGGTGCAGGAACCAATTTTGCACTTGTATTAGTGTGGAAAAAACACTTTTTGCACTTGTGATAGTGTTGAAAAACCACTTTTCGCACTTGTGTTAGTGATGAAAAACCACTATTCGCACTTGTGTTGGTGCAGGAAACCACTTTTGCACTTGTCTTAGTTTGGAAAAAACACTTTTTGCACTTGTGATAGTGTTGAAAAACCACTTTTCGCACTTGTGTTGGTGCAGGAAACCACTTTTGCACTTGTATTAGTGTGGAAAAACCACTTTTCGCCCTTGTGTTAGTGTTGAAAAACCACTTTTCGCACTTGTGTTAGTGTTGAAAAACCACTTTTCGCACTTGTGTTGGTGCAGGAAACCACTTGTATTAGTGTGGAAAAAACACTTTTTGCACTTGTGATAGTGTTGAAAAACCACTTTTCGCACTTGTGTTAGTGTTGAAAAACCACTTTTCGCACTTGTGTTGGTGCAGGAAACCACTTTTGCACTTGTATTAGTGTTGAAAAACCACTTTTCGCACTTGTATTAGTGTTGAAAAACCACTTTTTGCACTTGTATTAGTGTGGAAAAAACACTTTTCGCACCTGTGTTGGTGCAGGAAACCACTTTTCGCACTTGTATTAGTGTGGAAAAACCACTTTTCGCACTTGTGTTAGTGTTGAAAAACCACTTTTCGCACTTGTGTTGGTGCAGGAAACCACTTTTGCACTTGTATTAGTGTGGAAAAAACACTTTTTGCACTTGTGATAGTGTTGAAAAACCACTTTTCGCACTTGTGTTAGTGTTGAAAAACCACTTTTCGCACTTGTGTTAGTGTTGAAAAACCACTTTTCGCACGTGTTGGTGCAGGAAACCACTTTTGCACTTGTATTAGTGTGGAAAAAACACTTTTTGCACTTGTGATAGTGTTGAAAAACCACTTTTCGCACTTGTGTTAGTGTTGAAAAACCACTTTTCGCACTTGTGTTGGTGCAGGAAACCACTTTTGCACTTGTATTAGTGTGGAAAAAACACTTTTTGCACTTGTGATAGTGTTGAAAAACCACTTTTCACACTTGTGTTAGTGTTGAAAAACCACTTTTCGCACTTGTGTTGGTGCAGGAAACCACTTTTGCACTTGTATTAGTGTGGAAAAACCACTTTTCGCACTTGTGTTAGTGTTGAAAAACCACTTTTCGCACTTGTGTTAGTGTTGAAAAACCACTTTTCGCACTTGTGTTAGTGTTGAAAAACCACTTTTCGCACTTGTGTTGGTGCAGGAAACCACTTTTGCACTTGTATTAGTGTGGAAAAAACACTTTTTGCACTTGTGTTAGTGTTGAAAAACCACTTTTCGCACTTGTGTTAGTGTTGAAAAACCACTTTTCGCACTTGTGTTGGTGCAAGAAACCACTTTTGCACTTGTATTAGTGTGGAAAACCACTTTTCGCACTTGTGTTAGTGTTGAAAAACTACTTTTCGCACTTGTGTTGGTGCAGGAAACCACTTTTGCACTTGTATTAGTGTGGAAAAAACACTTTTTGCACTTGTGATAGTGTTGAAAAACCACATTTCGCACTTGTGTTAGTGTTGAAAAACCACTTTTCGCACTTGTGTTGGTGCAGGAAACCACTTTTGCACTTGTATTAGTGTGGAAAAAACACTTTTCGCACTTGTATAAGTGTGGAAAAACCACTTTTCGCACTTGTGTTAGTGTTGAAAAACCACTTTTCGCACATGTGTTGGTGCAGGAAACCACTTTTGCACTTGTATTAGTGTGGGAAAACCACTTTTCGCACTTGTGTTGGTGCAGGAAACCACTTTTGCACTTGTATTAGTGTGGAAAAACCACTTTTCGCACTTGTGTTAGTGTTGAAAAACCACTTTTTGCACTTGTGTTAGTGTTGAAAAACCACTTTTCGCACTTGTGTTGGTGCAGGAAACCACTTTTGCACTTGTATTAGTGTGGAAAAACCACTTTTCGCACTTGTGTTAGTGTTGAAAAACCACTTTTCGCACTTGTGTTGGTGCAGGAAACCACTTTTTGCACTTGTATTAGTGTGGGAAAACCACTTTTCGCACTTGTGATAGTGTTGAAAAACCACTTTTCGCACTTGTGTTAGTGTTGAAAAACCACTTTTCGCACTTGTGTTAGTGTTGAAAAACCACTTTTCGCACTTGTGTTGGTGTTGAAAAACCACTTTTCGCACTTGTGTTGGTGCAGGAAACCTCTTTTGCACTTGTATTAGTGTGGAAAAAACACTTTTTGCACTTGTGATAGTGTTGAAAAACCACTTTTCGCACTTGTGTTGGTGTTGAAAAACCACTTTTCGCACTTGTGTTGGTGCAGGAAACCTCTTTTGCACTTGTATTAGTGTGGAAAAAACACTTTTTGCACTTGTGATAGTGTTGAAAAACCACTTTTCGCACTTGTGTTAGTGTTGAAAAACCACTTTTCGCACTTGTGTTAGTGTTGAAAAACCACTTTTCGCACGTGTTGGTGCAGGAAACCACTTTTGCACTTGTATTAGTGTGGAAAAAACACTTTTTGCACTTGTGATAGTGTTGAAAAACCACTTTTCGCACTTGTGTTAGTGTTGAAAAACCACTTTTCGCACTTGTGTTAGTGTTGAAAAACCACTTTTCGCACGTGTTGGTGCAGGAAACCACTTTTGCACTTGTTTGCACTTGTGATAGTGTTGAAAAACCACTTTTCGCACTTGTGTTAGTGTTGAAAAACCACTTTTCGCACTTATGTTGGTGCAGGAAACCACTTTTGCACTTGTATTAGTGTGGAAAAAACACTTTTTGCACTTGTGATAGTGTTGAAAAACCACTTTTCGCACTTGTGTTGGTGTTGAAAAACCACTTTTCGCACTTGTGTTGGTGCAGTAAACCACTTTTGCACTTGCAGTAGTGTGGAAAAACCACTTTTCGCACTTGTGTTAGTGTTGAAAAACCACTTTTCGCACTTGTGTTAGTGTTGAAAAACCACTTTTCGCACTTGTGTTGGTGCAGGAAACCACTTTTGTACTTGTATTAGTGTGGAAAAAACACTTTTTGCATTTGTGATAGTGTTGAAAAACCACTTTTCGCACTTGTGTTGGTGCAGGAAACCACTTTTGCACTTGTATTAGTGTGGAAAAAACACTTTTTGCACTTGTGTTAGTGTTGAAAAACCACTTTTCGCACTTGTGTTAGTGTTGAAAAACCACTTTTCGCACTTGTGTTGGTGCAAGAAACCACTTTTGCACTTGTATTAGTGTGGAAAACCACTTTTCGCACTTGTGTTAGTGTTGAAAAACCACTTTTCGCACTTGTGTTGGTGCAGGAAACCACTTTTGCACTTGTATTAGTGTGGAAAAAACACTTTTTGCACTTGTGATAGTGTTGAAAAACCACATTTCGCACTTGTGTTAGTGTTGAAAAACCACTTTTCGCACTTGTGTTGGTGCAGGAAACCACTTTTGCACTTGTATTAGTGTGAAAAAAACACTTTTCGCACTTGTATTAGTGTGGAAAAACCACTTTTCGCACTTGTGTTAGTGTTGAAAAACCACTTTTCGCACTTGTGTTGGTGCAGGAAACCACTTTTGCACTTGTATTAGTGTGGAAAAACCACTTTTCGCACTTACGTTGGTGCAGGAAACCACTTTTGCACTTGTATTAGTGTGGAAAAACCACTTTTCGCACTTGTGTTAGTGTTGAAAAACCACTTTTTGCACTTGTGTTAGTGTTGAAAAACCACTTTTCGCACTTGTGTTGGTGCAGGAAACCACTCTTGCACTTGTATTAGTGTGGAAAAACCACTTTTCGCACTTGTGTTAGTGTTGAAAAACCACTTTTCGCACTTGTGTTGGTGCAGGAAACCACTTTTGCACTTGTATTAGTGTGGGAAAACCACTTTTCGCACTTGTGATAGTGTTGAAAAACCACTTTTCGCACTTGTGTTAGTGTTGAAAAACCACTTTTCGCACTTGTGTTGGTGCAGGAAACCACTTTTGCACTTGTATTAGTGTGGGAAAACCACTTTTCGCACTTGTGATAGTGTTGAAAAACCACTTTTCGTACTTGTGTTAGTGTTGAAAAACCACTTTTCGCACTTGTGTTAGTGTTGAAAAACCACTTTTCGCACGTGTTGGTGCAGGAAACCACTTTTGCACTTGTATTAGTGTGGAAAAAACACTTTTTGCACTTGTGTTAGTGTTGAAAAACCACTTTTCGCACTTGTGTTGGTGCAGGAAACCACTTTTGCACTTGTATTAGTGTGGAAAAAACACTTTTCGCACTTGTGATAGTGTTGAAAAACCACTTTTCGCACTTGTGTTAGTGTTGAAAAACCACTTTTCGCACTTGTGTTCGTGTTGAAAAACCACTTTTCGCACTTGTGTTGGTGCAGGAAACCACTTTTGCACTTGTATTAGTGTGGAAAAAACACTTTTTGCACTTGTGATAGTGTTGAAAAAACCACTTTTCGCACTTGTGTTAGTGTTGAAAAACCACTTTTCGCACTTGTGTTGGTGCAGGAAACCACTTTTGCATTGTATTAGTGTGGAAAAACAACTTTTCGCACTTGTGTTAGTGTTGAAAAACCACTTTTCGCACTTGTGTTAGTGTTGAAAAACCACTTTTCGCACTTGTGTTAGTGTTGAAAAACCACTTTTCGCACTTGTGTTGGTGCAGGAAACCACTTTTGCACTTGTATTAGTGTGGAAAAAACACTTTTCGCACTTGTGTTAGTGTTGAAAAACCACTTTTCGCACTTGTGTTAGTGTTGAAAAACCACTTTTGCACTTGTATTAGTGTGGAAAAAACACTTTTTGCACTTGTGATAGTGTTGAAAAACCACTTTTCGCACTTGTGTTAGTGTTGAAAAACCACATTTCGCACTTGTGTTGGTGCAGGAAACCACTTTTGCACTTGTATTAGTGTGGAAAAAACACTTTTTGCACTTGTGATAGTGTTGAAAAACCACTTTTCGCACTTGTGTTAGTGTTGAAAAACCACTTTTCGCACTTGTGTTGGTGCAGGAAACCACTTTTGCACTTGTATTAGTGTGAAAAAACACTTTTTGCACTTGTGATCGTGTTGAAAAACCACTTTTCGCACTTGTGTTGGTGCAGGAAACCACTTTTGCACTTGTATTAGTGTGGAAAAACCACTTTTCGCACTTGTGTTAGTGTTGAAAAACCACTTTTCGCACTTGTGTTAGTGTTGAAAAACCACTTTTCGCACTTGTGTTGGTGTTGAAAAACCACTTTTCGCACTTGTGTTAGTGTTGAAAATCCATTTTTCGCACTTGTGTTGGTGCAGGAAACCACTTTTGCACTTGAATTAGTGTGGACAAAAACACTTTTGCACTTGTGATAGTGTTGAAAAACCACTTTTTGCACTTGTGTTAGTGTTGAAAAACCACTTTTCGCACTTGTGTTGGTGCAGGAAACCACTTTTGCACTTGAATTAGTGTGGACAAAAACACTTTTGCACTTGTGATAGTGTTGAAAAACCACTTTTTGCACTTGTGTTAGTGTTGAAAAACCACTTTTCGCACTTGTGTTGGTGCAGGAAACCACTTTTGCACTTGTATTAGTGTGGAAAAAACACTTTTTGCACTTGTGATAGTGTTGAAAAACCACTTTTCGCACTTGTGTTAGTGTTGAAAAACCACTTTTCGCACTTGTGTTGGTGCAGGAAACCACTTTTGCACTTGTATTAGTGTGGAAAACCACTTTTCGCACTTGTGTTAGTGTTGAAAAACCACTTTTCGCACTTGTGTTAGTGTTGAAAAACCACTTTTCACACTTGTGTTAGTGTTGAAAAACCACTTTTCGCACTTGTGTTGGTGCAGGAAACCACTTTTGCACTTGTATTAGTGTGGAAAAAACACTTTTTGCACTTGTGATAGTGTTGAAAAACCACTTTTCGCACTTGTGTTAGTGTTGAAAAACCACTTTTCGCACTTGTGTTGGTGCAGGAAACCACTTTGGCACTTGTATTAGTGTGGAAAAAACACTTTTTGCACTTGTGATAGTGTTGAAAAACCACTTTTCACACTTGTGTTAGTGTTGAAAAACCACTTTTCGCACTTGTGTTAGTGTTGAAAAACCACTTTTCGCACTTGTGTTGGTGCAGGAACCAATTTTGCACTTGTATTAGTGTGGAAAAAACACTTTTTGCACTTGTGATAGTGTTGAAAAACCACTTTTCGCACTTGTGTTAGTGTTGAAAAACCACTATTCGCACTTGTGTTGGTGCAGGAAACCACTTTTGCACTTGTCTTAGTTTGGAAAAAACACTTTTTGCACTTGTGATAGTGTTGAAAAACCACTTTTCGCACTTGTGTTGGTGCAGGAAACCACTTTTGCACTTGTATTAGTGTGGAAAAACCACTTTTCGCCCTTGTGTTAGTGTTGAAAAACCACTTTTCGCACTTGTGTTAGTGTTGAAAAACCACTTTTCGCACTTGTGTTGGTGCAGGAAACCACTTTTGCACTTGTATTAGTGTGGAAAAAACACTTTTTGCACTTGTGATAGTGTTGAAAAACCACTTTTCGCACTTGTGTTAGTGTTGAAAAACCACTTTTCGCACTTGTGTTGGTGCAGGAAACCACTTTTGCACTTGTATTAGTGTTGAAAAACCACTTTTCGCACTTGTATTAGTGTTGAAAAACCACTTTTTGCACTTGTATTAGTGTGGAAAAAACACTTTTCGCACCTGTGTTGGTGCAGGAAACCACTTTTCGCACTTGTATTAGTGTGGAAAAACCACTTTTCGCACTTGTGTTAGTGTTGAAAAACCACTTTTCGCACTTGTGTTGGTGCAGGAAACCACTTTTGCACTTGTATTAGTGTGGAAAAAACACTTTTTGCACTTGTGATAGTGTTGAAAAACCACTTTTCGCACTTGTGTTAGTGTTGAAAAACCACTTTTCGCACTTGTGTTAGTGTTGAAAAACCACTTTTCGCACGTGTTGGTGCAGGAAACCACTTTTGCACTTGTATTAGTGTGGAAAAAACACTTTTTGCACTTGTGATAGTGTTGAAAAACCACTTTTCGCACTTGTGTTAGTGTTGAAAAACCACTTTTCGCACTTGTGTTGGTGCAGGAAACCACTTTTGCACTTGTATTAGTGTGGAAAAAACACTTTTTGCACTTGTGATAGTGTTGAAAAACCACTTTTCACACTTGTGTTAGTGTTGAAAAACCACTTTTCGCACTTGTGTTGGTGCAGGAAACCACTTTTGCACTTGTATTAGTGTGGAAAAACCACTTTTCGCACTTGTGTTAGTGTTGAAAAACCACTTTTCGCACTTGTGTTAGTGTTGAAAAACCACTTTTCGCACTTGTGTTAGTGTTGAAAAACCACTTTTCGCACTTGTGTTGGTGCAGGAAACCACTTTTGCACTTGTATTAGTGTGGAAAAAACACTTTTTGCACTTGTGTTAGTGTTGAAAAACCACTTTTCGCACTTGTGTTAGTGTTGAAAAACCACTTTTCGCACTTGTGTTGGTGCAAGAAACCACTTTTGCACTTGTATTAGTGTGGAAAACCACTTTTCGCACTTGTGTTAGTGTTGAAAAACTACTTTTCGCACTTGTGTTGGTGCAGGAAACCACTTTTGCACTTGTATTAGTGTGGAAAAAACACTTTTCGCACTTGTGTTAGTGTTGAAAAACCACTTTTCGCACTTGTGTTAGTGTTGAAAAACCACTTTTCGCACTTGTGTTAGTGTTGAAAAACCACTTTTCGCACTTGTGTTAGTGTTGAAAATCCATTTTTCGCACTTGTGTTGGTGCAGGAAACCACTTTTGCACTTGAATTAGTGTGGACAAAAACACTTTTGCACTTGTGATAGTGTTGAAAAACCACTTTTTGCACTTGTGTTAGTGTTGAAAAACCACTTTTCGCACTTGTGTTGGTGCAGGAAACCACTTTTGCACTTGTATTAGTGTGGAAAAAACACTTTTTGCACTTGTGATAGTGTTGAAAAACCACTTTTCGCACTTGTGTTAGTGTTGAAAAACCACTTTTCGCACTTGTGTTGGTGCAGGAAACCACTTTTGCACTTGTATTAGTGTGGAAAACCACTTTTCGCACTTGTGTTAGTGTTGAAAAACCACTTTTCGCACTTGTGTTAGTGTTGAAAAACCACTTTTCACACTTGTGTTAGTGTTGAAAAACCACTTTTCGCACTTGTGTTGGTGCAGGAAACCACTTTTGCACTTGTATTAGTGTGGAAAAAACACTTTTTGCACTTGTGATAGTGTTGAAAAACCACTTTTCGCACTTGTGTTAGTGTTGAAAAACCACTTTTCGCACTTGTGTTGGTGCAGGAAACCACTTTGGCACTTGTATTAGTGTGGAAAAAACACTTTTTGCACTTGTGATAGTGTTGAAAAACCACTTTTCACACTTGTGTTAGTGTTGAAAAACCACTTTTCGCACTTGTGTTAGTGTTGAAAAACCACTTTTCGCACTTGTGTTGGTGCAGGAACCAATTTTGCACTTGTATTAGTGTGGAAAAAACACTTTTTGCACTTGTGATAGTGTTGAAAAACCACTTTTCGCACTTGTGTTAGTGTTGAAAAACCACTATTCGCACTTGTGTTGGTGCAGGAAACCACTTTTGCACTTGTCTTAGTTTGGAAAAAACACTTTTTGCACTTGTGATAGTGTTGAAAAACCACTTTTCGCACTTGTGTTGGTGCAGGAAACCACTTTTGCACTTGTATTAGTGTGGAAAAACCACTTTTCGCCCTTGTGTTAGTGTTGAAAAACCACTTTTCGCACTTGTGTTAGTGTTGAAAAACCACTTTTCGCACTTGTGTTGGTGCAGGAAACCACTTTTGCACTTGTATTAGTGTGGAAAAAACACTTTTTGCACTTGTGATAGTGTTGAAAAACCACTTTTCGCACTTGTGTTAGTGTTGAAAAACCACTTTTCGCACTTGTGTTGGTGCAGGAAACCACTTTTGCACTTGTATTAGTGTTGAAAAACCACTTTTCGCACTTGTATTAGTGTTGAAAAACCACTTTTTGCACTTGTATTAGTGTGGAAAAAACACTTTTCGCACCTGTGTTGGTGCAGGAAACCACTTTTCGCACTTGTATTAGTGTGGAAAAACCACTTTTCGCACTTGTGTTAGTGTTGAAAAACCACTTTTCGCACTTGTGTTGGTGCAGGAAACCACTTTTGCACTTGTATTAGTGTGGAAAAAACACTTTTTGCACTTGTGATAGTGTTGAAAAACCACTTTTCGCACTTGTGTTAGTGTTGAAAAAACACTTTTCGCACTTGTGTTAGTGTTGAAAAACCACTTTTCGCACGTGTTGGTGCAGGAAACCACTTTTGCACTTGTATTAGTGTGGAAAAAACACTTTTTGCACTTGTGATAGTGTTGAAAAACCACTTTTCGCACTTGTGTTAGTGTTGAAAAACCACTTTTCGCACTTGTGTTGGTGCAGGAAACCACTTTTGCACTTGTATTAGTGTGGAAAAAACACTTTTTGCACTTGTGATAGTGTTGAAAAACCACTTTTCACACTTGTGTTAGTGTTGAAAAACCACTTTTCGCACTTGTGTTGGTGCAGGAAACCACTTTTGCACTTGTATTAGTGTGGAAAAACCACTTTTCGCACTTGTGTTAGTGTTGAAAAACCACTTTTCGCACTTGTGTTAGTGTTGAAAAACCACTTTTCGCACTTGTGTTAGTGTTGAAAAACCACTTTTCGCACTTGTGTTGGTGCAGGAAACCACTTTTGCACTTGTATTAGTGTGGAAAAAACACTTTTTGCACTTGTGTTAGTGTTGAAAAACCACTTTTCGCACTTGTGTTAGTGTTGAAAAACCACTTTTCGCACTTGTGTTGGTGCAAGAAACCACTTTTGCACTTGTATTAGTGTGGAAAACCACTTTTCGCACTTGTGTTAGTGTTGAAAAACTACTTTTCGCACTTGTGTTGGTGCAGGAAACCACTTTTGCACTTGTATTAGTGTGGAAAAAACACTTTTTGCACTTGTGATAGTGTTGAAAAACCACATTTCGCACTTGTGTTAGTGTTGAAAAACCACTTTTCGCACTTGTGTTGGTGCAGGAAACCACTTTTGCACTTGTATTAGTGTGGAAAAAACACTTTTCGCACTTGTATAAGTGTGGAAAAACCACTTTTCGCACTTGTGTTAGTGTTGAAAAACCACTTTTCGCACATGTGTTGGTGCAGGAAACCACTTTTGCACTTGTATTAGTGTGGGAAAACCACTTTTCGCACTTGTGTTGGTGCAGGAAACCACTTTTGCACTTGTATTAGTGTGGAAAAACCACTTTTCGCACTTGTGTTAGTGTTGAAAAACCACTTTTTGCACTTGTGTTAGTGTTGAAAAACCACTTTTCGCACTTGTGTTGGTGCAGGAAACCACTTTTGCACTTGTATTAGTGTGGAAAAACCACTTTTCGCACTTGTGTTAGTGTTGAAAAACCACTTTTCGCACTTGTGTTGGTGCAGGAAACCACTTTTTGCACTTGTATTAGTGTGGGAAAACCACTTTTCGCACTTGTGATAGTGTTGAAAAACCACTTTTCGCACTTGTGTTAGTGTTGAAAAACCACTTTTCGCACTTGTGTTAGTGTTGAAAAACCACTTTTCGCACTTGTGTTGGTGTTGAAAAACCACTTTTCGCACTTGTGTTGGTGCAGGAAACCTCTTTTGCACTTGTATTAGTGTGGAAAAAACACTTTTTGCACTTGTGATAGTGTTGAAAAACCACTTTTCGCACTTGTGTTGGTGTTGAAAAACCACTTTTCGCACTTGTGTTGGTGCAGGAAACCTCTTTTGCACTTGTATTAGTGTGGAAAAAACACTTTTTGCACTTGTGATAGTGTTGAAAAACCACTTTTCGCACTTGTGTTAGTGTTGAAAAACCACTTTTCGCACTTGTGTTAGTGTTGAAAAACCACTTTTCGCACGTGTTGGTGCAGGAAACCACTTTTGCACTTGTATTAGTGTGGAAAAAACACTTTTTGCACTTGTGATAGTGTTGAAAAACCACTTTTCGCACTTGTGTTAGTGTTGAAAAACCACTTTTCGCACTTGTGTTAGTGTTGAAAAACCACTTTTCGCACGTGTTGGTGCAGGAAACCACTTTTGCACTTGTTTGCACTTGTGATAGTGTTGAAAAACCACTTTTCGCACTTGTGTTAGTGTTGAAAAACCACTTTTCGCACTTATGTTGGTGCAGGAAACCACTTTTGCACTTGTATTAGTGTGGAAAAAACACTTTTTGCACTTGTGATAGTGTTGAAAAACCACTTTTCGCACTTGTGTTAGTGTTGAAAAACCACTTTTCGCACTTGTGTTGGTGCAGTAAACCACTTTTGCACTTGCAGTAGTGTGGAAAAACCACTTTTCGCACTTGTGTTACTGTTGAAAAACCACTTTTCGCACTTGTGTTAGTGTTGAAAAACCACTTTTCGCACTTGTGTTGGTGCAGGAAACCACTTTTGTACTTGTATTAGTGTGGAAAAAACACTTTTTGCATTTGTGATAGTGTTGAAAAACCACTTTTCGCACTTGTGTTGGTGCAGGAAACCACTTTTGCACTTGTATTAGTGTGGAAAAAACACTTTTTGCACTTGTGTTAGTGTTGAAAAACCACTTTTCGCACTTGTGTTAGTGTTGAAAAACCACTTTTCGCACTTGTGTTGGTGCAAGAAACCACTTTTGCACTTGTATTAGTGTGGAAAACCACTTTTCGCACTTGTGTTAGTGTTGAAAAACCACTTTTCGCACTTGTGTTGGTGCAGGAAACCACTTTTGCACTTGTATTAGTGTGGAAAAAACACTTTTTGCACTTGTGATAGTGTTGAAAAACCACATTTCGCACTTGTGTTAGTGTTGAAAAACCACTTTTCGCACTTGTGTTGGTGCAGGAAACCACTTTTGCACTTGTATTAGTGTGAAAAAAACACTTTTCGCACTTGTATTAGTGTGGAAAAACCACTTTTCGCACTTGTGTTAGTGTTGAAAAACCACTTTTCGCACTTGTGTTGGTGCAGGAAACCACTTTTGCACTTGTATTAGTGTGGAAAAACCACTTTTCGCACTTACGTTGGTGCAGGAAACCACTTTTGCACTTGTATTAGTGTGGAAAAACCACTTTTCGCACTTGTGTTAGTGTTGAAAAACCACTTTTTGCACTTGTGTTAGTGTTGAAAAACCACTTTTCGCACTTGTGTTGGTGCAGGAAACCACTCTTGCACTTGTATTAGTGTGGAAAAACCACTTTTCGCACTTGTGTTAGTGTTGAAAAACCACTTTTCGCACTTGTGTTGGTGCAGGAAACCACTTTTGCACTTGTATTAGTGTGGGAAAACCACTTTTCACACTTGTGATAGTGTTGAAAAACCACTTTTCGCACTTGTGTTAGTGTTGAAAAACCACTTTTCGCACTTGTGTTGGTGCAGGAAACCACTTTTGCACTTGTATTAGTGTGGGAAAACCACTTTTCGCACTTGTGATAGTGTTGAAAAACCACTTTTCGTACTTGTGTTAGTGTTGAAAAACCACTTTTCGCACTTGTGTTAGTGTTGAAAAACCACTTTTCGCACGTGTTGGTGCAGGAAACCACTTTTGCACTTGTATTAGTGTGGAAAAAACACTTTTTGCACTTGTGTTAGTGTTGAAAAACCACTTTTCGCACTTGTGTTGGTGCAGGAAACCACTTTTGCACTTGTATTAGTGTGGAAAAAACACTTTTTGCACTTGTGATAGTGTTGAAAAACCACTTTTCGCACTTGTGTTAGTGTTGAAAAACCACTTTTCGCACTTGTGTTCGTGTTGAAAAACCACTTTTCGCACTTGTGTTGGTGCAGGAAACCACTTTTGCACTTGTATTAGTGTGGAAAAAACACTTTTTGCACTTGTGATAGTGTTGAAAAACCACTTTTCGCACTTGTGTTAGTGTTGAAAAACCACTTTTCGCACTTGTGTTGGTGCAGGAAACCACTTTTGCATTGTATTAGTGTGGAAAAACAACTTTTCGCACTTGTGTTAGTGTTGAAAAACCACTTTTCGCACTTGTGTTAGTGTTGAAAAACCACTTTTCGCACTTGTGTTAGTGTTGAAAAACCACTTTTCGCACTTGTGTTGGTGCAGGAAACCACTTTTGCACTTGTATTAGTGTGGAAAAAACACTTTTCGCACTTGTGTTAGTGTTGAAAAACCACTTTTCGCACTTGTGTTAGTGTTGAAAAACCACTTTTGCACTTGTATTAGTGTGGAAAAAACACTTTTTGCACTTGTGATAGTGTTGAAAAACCACTTTTCGCACTTGTGTTAGTGTTGAAAAACCACATTTCGCACTTGTGTTGGTGCAGGAAACCACTTTTGCACTTGTATTAGTGTGGAAAAAACACTTTTTGCACTTGTGATAGTGTTGAAAAACCACTTTTCGCACTTGTGTTAGTGTTGAAAAACCACTTTTCGCACTTGTGTTGGTGCAGGAAACCACTTTTGCACTTGTATTAGTGTGAAAAAACACTTTTTGCACTTGTGATCGTGTTGAAAAACCACTTTTCGCACTTGTGTTGGTGCAGGAAACCACTTTTGCACTTGTATTAGTGTGGAAAAACCACTTTTCGCACTTGTGTTAGTGTTGAAAAACCACTTTTCGCACTTGTGTTAGTGTTGAAAAACCACTTTTCGCACTTGTGTTGGTGTTGAAAAACCACTTTTCGCACTTGTGTTAGTGTTGAAAATCCATTTTTCGCACTTGTGTTGGTGCAGGAAACCACTTTTGCACTTGAATTAGTGTGGACAAAAACACTTTTGCACTTGTGATAGTGTTGAAAAACCACTTTTTGCACTTGTGTTAGTGTTGAAAAACCACTTTTCGCACTTGTGTTGGTGCAGGAAACCACTTTTGCACTTGTATTAGTGTGGAAAAAACACTTTTTGCACTTGTGATAGTGTTGAAAAACCACTTTTCGCACTTGTGTTAGTGTTGAAAAACCACTTTTCGCACTTGTGTTGGTGCAGGAAACCACTTTTGCACTTGTATTAGTGTGGAAAACCACTTTTCGCACTTGTGTTAGTGTTGAAAAACCACTTTTCGCACTTGTGTTAGTGTTGAAAAACCACTTTTCACACTTGTGTTAGTGTTGAAAAACCACTTTTCGCACTTGTGTTGGTGCAGGAAACCACTTTTGCACTTGTATTAGTGTGGAAAAAACACTTTTTGCACTTGTGATAGTGTTGAAAAACCACTTTTCACACTTGTGTTAGTGTTGATAAACCACTTTTCGCACTTGTGTTGGTGCAGGAAACCACTTTTGCACTTGTATTAGTGTGGAAAAAACACTTTTTGCACTTGTGATAGTGTTGAAAAACCACTTTTCACACTTGTGTTAGTGTTGAAAAACCACTTTTCGCACTTGTGTTAGTGTTGAAAAACCACTTTTCGCACTTGTGTTGGTGCAGGAAACCAATTTTGCACTTGTATTAGTGTGGAAAAAACACTTTTTGCACTTGTGATAGTGTTGAAAAACCACTTTTCGCACTTGTGTTAGTGTTGAAAAACCACTATTCGCACTTGTGTTGGTGCAGGAAACCACTTTTGCACTTGTCTTAGTTTGGAAAAAACACTTTTTGCACTTGTGATAGTGTTGAAAAACCACTTTTCGCACTTGTGTTGGTGCAGGAAACCACTTTTGCACTTGTATTAGTGTGGAAAAACCACTTTTCGCCCTTGTGTTAGTGTTGAAAAACCACTTTTCGCACTTGTGTTAGTGTTGAAAAACCACTTTTCGCACTTGTGTTGGTGCAGGAAACCACTTTTGCACTTGTATTAGTGTGGAAAAAACACTTTTTGCACTTGTGATAGTGTTGAAAAACCACTTTTCGCACTTGTGTTAGTGTTGAAAAACCACTTTTCGCACTTGTGTTGGTGCAGGAAACCACTTTTGCACTTGTATTAGTGTTGAAAAACCACTTTTCGCACTTGTATTAGTGTTGAAAAACCACTTTTCGCACTTGTATTAGTGTGGAAAAAACACTTTTCGCACCTGTGTTGGTGCAGGAAACTTTGCACTTGTATTAGTGTGGAAAAACCACTTTTCGCACTTGTGTTAGTGTTGAAAAACCACTTTTCGCACTTGTGTTGGTGCAGGAAACCACTTTTGCACTTGTATTAGTGTGGAAAAAACACTTTTTGCACTTGTGATAGTGTTGAAAAACCACTTTTCGCACTTGTGTTAGTGTTGAAAAACACTTTTCGCACTTGTGTAGTGTTGAAAAACACTTTTCGCACGTGTTGGTGCAGGAAACCACTTTTGCACTTGTATTAGTGTGGAAAAAACACTTTTTGCACTTGTGATAGTGTTGAAAAACCACTTTTCGCACTTGTGTTAGTGTTGAAAAACCACTTTTCGCACTTGTGTTGGTGCAGGAAACCACTTTTGCACTTGTATTAGTGTGGAAAAAACACTTTTTGCACTTGTGATAGTGTTGAAAAACCACTTTTCACACTTGTGTTAGTGTTGAAAAACCACTTTTCGCACTTGTGTTGGTGCAGGAAACCACTTTTGCACTTGTATTAGTGTGGAAAAACCACTTTTCGCACTTGTGTTAGTGTTGAAAAACCACTTTTCGCACTTGTGTTAGTGTTGAAAAACCACTTTTCGCACTTGTGTTAGTGTTGAAAAACCACTTTTCGCACTTGTGTTGGTGCAGGAAACCACTTTTGCACTTGTATTAGTGTGGAAAACCACTTTTCGCACTTGTGTTAGTGTTGAAAAACCACTTTTCGCACTTGTGTTAGTGTTGAAAAACACTTTTCACACTTGTGTTAGTGTTGAAAAACCACTTTTCGCACTTGTGTTGGTGCAGGAAACCACTTTTGCACTTGTATTAGTGTGGAAAAAACACTTTTTGCACTTGTGATAGTGTTGAAAAACCACTTTTCGCACTTGTGTTAGTGTTGAAAAACCACTTTTCGCACTTGTGTTGGTGCAGGAAACCACTTTGGCACTTGTATTAGTGTGGAAAAAACACTTTTTGCACTTGTGATAGTGTTGAAAAACCACTTTTCACACTTGTGTTAGTGTTGAAAAACCACTTTTCGCACTTGTGTTAGTGTTGAAAAACCACTTTTCGCACTTGTGTTGGTGCAGGAACCAATTTTGCACTTGTATTAGTGTGGAAAAAACACTTTTTGCACTTGTGATAGTGTTGAAAAACCACTTTTCGCACTTGTGTTAGTGTTGAAAAACCACTATTCGCACTTGTGTTGGTGCAGGAAACCACTTTTGCACTTGTCTTAGTTTGGAAAAAACACTTTTTGCACTTGTGATAGTGTTGAAAAACCACTTTTCGCACTTGTGTTGGTGCAGGAAACCACTTTTGCACTTGTATTAGTGTGGAAAAACCACTTTTCGCCCTTGTGTTAGTGTTGAAAAACCACTTTTCGCACTTGTGTTAGTGTTGAAAAACCACTTTTCGCACTTGTGTTGGTGCAGGAAACCACTTTTGCACTTGTATTAGTGTGGAAAAAACACTTTTTGCACTTGTGATAGTGTTGAAAAACCACTTTTCGCACTTGTGTTAGTGTTGAAAAACCACTTTTCGCACTTGTGTTGGTGCAGGAAACCACTTTTGCACTTGTATTAGTGTTGAAAAACCACTTTTCGCACTTGTATTAGTGTTGAAAAACCACTTTTTGCACTTGTATTAGTGTGGAAAAAACACTTTTCGCACCTGTGTTGGTGCAGGAAACCACTTTTCGCACTTGTATTAGTGTGGAAAAACCACTTTTCGCACTTGTGTTAGTGTTGAAAAACCACTTTTCGCACTTGTGTTGGTGCAGGAAACCACTTTTGCACTTGTATTAGTGTGGAAAAAACACTTTTTGCACTTGTGATAGTGTTGAAAAACCACTTTTCGCACTTGTGTTAGTGTTGAAAAACCACTTTTCGCACTTGTGTTAGTGTTGAAAAAACCACTTTTCGCACGTGTTGGTGCAGGAAACCACTTTTGCACTTGTATTAGTGTGGAAAAAACACTTTTTGCACTTGTGATAGTGTTGAAAAACCACTTTTCGCACTTGTGTTAGTGTTGAAAAACCACTTTTCGCACTTGTGTTGGTGCAGGAAACCACTTTTGCACTTGTATTAGTGTGGAAAAAACACTTTTTGCACTTGTGATAGTGTTGAAAAACCACTTTTCACACTTGTGTTAGTGTTGAAAAACCACTTTTCGCACTTGTGTTGGTGCAGGAAACCACTTTTGCACTTGTATTAGTGTGGAAAAACCACTTTTCGCACTTGTGTTAGTGTTGAAAAACCACTTTTCGCACTTGTGTTAGTGTTGAAAAACCACTTTTCGCACTTGTGTTAGTGTTGAAAAACCACTTTTCGCACTTGTGTTGGTGCAGGAAACCACTTTTGCACTTGTATTAGTGTGGAAAAAACACTTTTTGCACTTGTGTTAGTGTTGAAAAACCACTTTTCGCACTTGTGTTAGTGTTGAAAAACCACTTTTCGCACTTGTGTTGGTGCAAGAAACCACTTTTGCACTTGTATTAGTGTGGAAAACCACTTTTCGCACTTGTGTTAGTGTTGAAAAACTACTTTTCGCACTTGTGTTGGTGCAGGAAACCACTTTTGCACTTGTATTAGTGTGGAAAAAACACTTTCGCACTTGTGTTAGTGTTGAAAAACCACTTTTCGCACTTGTGTTAGTGTTGAAAAACCACTTTTCGCACTTGTGTTAGTGTTGAAAAACCACTTTTCGCACTTGTGTTAGTGTTGAAAATCCATTTTTCGCACTTGTGTTGGTGCAGGAAACCACTTTTGCACTTGAATTAGTGTGGACAAAAACACTTTTGCACTTGTGATAGTGTTGAAAAACCACTTTTTGCACTTGTGTTAGTGTTGAAAAACCACTTTTCGCACTTGTGTTGGTGCAGGAAACCACTTTTGCACTTGTATTAGTGTGGAAAAAACACTTTTTGCACTTGTGATAGTGTTGAAAAACCACATTTCGCACTTGTGTTAGTGTTGAAAAACCACTTTTCGCACTTGTGTTGGTGCAGGAAACCACTTTTGCACTTGTATTAGTGTGGAAAACCACTTTTCGCACTTGTGTTAGTGTTGAAAAACCACTTTTCGCACTTGTGTTAGTGTTGAAAACCACTTTTCACACTTGTGTTAGTGTTGAAAAACCA
The DNA here is from genome assembly GCF_964187855.1 of Myxine glutinosa. Lineage (NCBI taxonomy): Eukaryota > Metazoa > Chordata > Myxini > Myxiniformes > Myxinidae > Myxine > Myxine glutinosa. Next base: position 81,705 of record NW_027616690.1, on the reverse strand, counting down.
CTTTTCGCACTTGTGTTGGTGCAGGAAACCACTTTTGCACTTGTATTAGTGTGGAAAAAACACTTTTTGCACTTGTGATAGTGTTGAAAAACCACTTTTCGCACTTGTGTTAGTGTTGAAAAACCACTTTTCGCACTTGTGTTGGTGCAGGAAACCACTTTGGCACTTGTATTAGTGTGGAAAAAACACTTTTTGCACTTGTGATAGTGTTGAAAAACCACTTTTCACACTTGTGTTAGTGTTGAAAAACCACTTTTCGCACTTGTGTTAGTGTTGAAAAACCACTTTTCGCACTTGTGTTGGTGCAGGAACCAATTTTGCACTTGTATTAGTGTGGAAAAAACACTTTTTGCACTTGTGATAGTGTTGAAAAACCACTTTTCGCACTTGTGTTAGTGTTGAAAAACTACTATTCGCACTTGTGTTGGTGCAGGAAACCACTTTTGCACTTGTCGTAGTTTGGAAAAAACACTTTTTGCACTTGTGATAGTGTTGAAAAACCACTTTTCGCACTTGTGTTGGTGCAGGAAACCACTTTTGCACTTGTATTAGTGTGGAAAAACCACTTTTCGCCCTTGTGTTAGTGTTGAAAAACCACTTTTCGCACTTGTGTTAGTGTTGAAAAACCACCTTTTCGCACTTGTGTTGGTGCAGGAAACCACTTTTGCACTTGTATTAGTGTGGAAAAAACACTTTTTGCACTTGTGATAGTGTTGAAAAACCACTTTTCGCACTTGTGTTAGTGTTGAAAAACCACTTTTCGCATTTGTGTTGGTGCAGGAAACCACTTTTGCACTTGTATTAGTGTTGAAAAACCACTTTTCGCACTTGTATTAGTGTTGAAAAACCACTTTTTGCACTTGTATTAGTGTGGAAAAAACACTTTTCGCACCTGTGTTGGTGCAGGAAACCACTTTTCGCACTTGTATTAGTGTGGAAAAACCACTTTTCGCACTTGTGTTAGTGTTGAAAAACCACTTTTCGCACTTGTGTTGGTGCAGGAAACCACTTTTGCACTTGTATTAGTGTGGAAAAAACACTTTTTGCACTTGTGATAGTGTTGAAAAACCACTTTTCGCACTTGTGTTAGTGTTGAAAAAACACTTTTCGCACTTGTGTTAGTGTTGAAAAACCACTTTTCGCACGTGTTGGTGCAGGAAACCACTTTTGCACTTGTATTAGTGTGGAAAAAACACTTTTTGCACTTGTGATAGTGTTGAAAAACCACTTTTCGCACTTGTGTTAGTGTTGAAAAACCACTTTTCGCACTTGTGTTGGTGCAGGAAACCACTTTTGCACTTGTATTAGTGTGGAAAAAACAGTTTTTGCACTTGTGATAGTGTTGAAAAACCACTTTTCACACTTGTGTTAGTGTTGAAAAACCACTTTTCGCACTTGTGTTGGTGCAGGAAACCACTTTTGCACTTGTATTAGTGTGGAAAAACCACTTTTCGCACTTGTGTTAGTGTTGAAAAACCACTTTTCGCACTTGTGTTAGTGTTAAAACCACTTTTTGCACTTGTGTTAGTGTTGAAAAACCACTTTTCGCACTTGTGTTGGTGCAGGAAACAACTTTTGCACTTGTATTAGTGTGGAAAAAACACTTTTTGCACTTGTGTTAGTGTTGAAAAACCACTTTTCGCACTTGTGTTAGTGTTGAAAAACCACTTTTCGCACTTGTGTTGGTGCAAGAAACCACTTTTGCACTTGTATTAGTGTGGAAAACCACTTTTCGCACTTGTGTTAGTGTTGAAAAACTACTTTTCGCACTTGTGTTGGTGCAGGAAACCACTTTTGCACTTGTATTAGTGTGGAAAAAACACTTTTTGCACTTGTGATAGTGTTGAAAAACCACATTTCGCACTTGTGTTAGTGTTGAAAAACCACTTTTCGCACTTGTGTTGGTGCAGGAAACCACTTTTGCACTTGTATTAGTGTGGAAAAAACACTTTTTGCACTTGTGATAGTGTTGAAAAACCACTTTTCGCACTTGTGTTAGTGTTGAAAACCACTTTTCGCACTTGTGTTGGTGCAGGAAACCACTTTTGCACTTGTATTAGTGTGGAAAAAACACTTTTTGCACTTGTGATAGTGTTGAAAAACCACTTTTCGCACTTGTGTTAGTGTTGAAAAACCACTTTTCGCACTTGTGTTGGTGCAGGAAACCACTTTTGCACTTGTATTAGTGTGGAAAACCACTTTTCGCACTTGTGTTAGTGTTGAAAAACCACTTTTCGCACTTGTGTTAGTGTTGAAAAACCACTTTTCACACTTGTGTTAGTGTTGAAAAACCACTTTTCGCACTTGTGTTGGTGCAGGAAACCACTTTTGCACTTGTATTAGTGTGGAAAAAACACTTTTTGCACTTGTGATAGTGTTGAAAAACCACTTTTCGCACTTGTGTTAGTGTTGAAAAACCACTTTTCGCACTTGTGTTGGTGCAGGAAACCACTTTGGCACTTGTATTAGTGTGGAAAAAACACTTTTTGCACTTGTGATAGTGTTGAAAAACCACTTTTCACACTTGTGATAGTGTTGAAAAACCACTTTTCGCACTTGTGTTAGTGTTGAAAAACCACTTTTCGCACGTGTGTTGGTGCAGGAACCAATTTTGCACTTGTATTAGTGTGGAAAAAACACTTTTTGCACTTGTGATAGTGTTGAAAAACCACTTTTCGCACTTGTGTTAGTGTTGAAAAACTACTATTCGCACTTGTGTTGGTGTTGAAAAACCACTTTTCGCACTTGTGTTGGTGCAGGAAACCTCTTTTGCACTTGTATTAGTGTGGAAAAAACACTTTTTGCACTTGTGATAGTGTTGAAAAACCACTTTTCGCACTTGTGTTAGTGTTGAAAAACCACTTTTCGCACTTGTGTTAGTGTTGAAAAACCACTTTTCGCACGTGTTGGTGCAGGAAACCACTTTTGCACTTGTATTAGTGTGGAAAAAACACTTTTTGCACTTGTGATAGTGTTGAAAAACCACTTTTCGCACTTGTGTTAGTGTTGAAAAACCACTTTTCGCACTTGTGTTAGTGTTGAAAAACCACTTTTCGCACGTGTTGGTGCAGGAAACCACTTTTGCACTTGTTTGCACTTGTGATAGTGTTGAAAAACCACTTTTCGCACTTGTGTTAGTGTTGAAAAACCACTTTTCGCACTTATGTTGGTGCAGGAAACCACTTTTGCACTTGTATTAGTGTGGAAAAAACACTTTTTGCACTTGTGATAGTGTTGAAAAACCACTTTTCGCACTTGTGTTAGTGTTGAAAAACCACTTTTCGCACTTGTGTTGGTGCAGTAAACCACTTTTGCACTTGCAGTAGTGTGGAAAAACCACTTTTCGCACTTGTGTTAGTGTTGAAAAACCACTTTTCGCACTTGTGTTAGTGTTGAAAAACCACTTTTCGCACTTGTGTTGGTGCAGGAAACCACTTTTGTACTTGTATTAGTGTGGAAAAAACACTTTTTGCATTTGTGATAGTGTTGAAAAACCACTTTTCGCACTTGTGTTGGTGCAGGAAACCACTTTTGCACTTGTATTAGTGTGGAAAAAACACTTTTTGCACTTGTGTTAGTGTTGAAAAACCACTTTTCGCACTTGTGTTAGTGTTGAAAAACCACTTTTCGCACTTGTGTTGGTGCAAGAAACCACTTTTGCACTTGTATTAGTGTGGAAAACCACTTTTCGCACTTGTGTTAGTGTTGAAAAACCACTTTTCGCACTTGTGTTGGTGCAGGAAACCACTTTTGCACTTGTATTAGTGTGGAAAAAACACTTTTTGCACTTGTGATAGTGTTGAAAAACCACATTTCGCACTTGTGTTAGTGTTGAAAAACCACTTTTCGCACTTGTGTTGGTGCAGGAAACCACTTTTGCACTTGTATTAGTGTGAAAAAAACACTTTTCGCACTTGTATTAGTGTGGAAAAACCACTTTTCGCACTTGTGTTAGTGTTGAAAAACCACTTTTCGCACTTGTGTTGGTGCAGGAAACCACTTTTGCACTTGTATTAGTGTGGAAAAACCACTTTTCGCACTTACGTTGGTGCAGGAAACCACTTTTGCACTTGTATTAGTGTGGAAAAACCACTTTTCGCACTTGTGTTAGTGTTGAAAAACCACTTTTTGCACTTGTGTTAGTGTTGAAAACCACTTTTCGCACTTGTGTTGGTGCAGGAAACCACTCTTGCACTTGTATTAGTGTGGAAAAACCACTTTTCGCACTTGTGTTAGTGTTGAAAAACCACTTTTCGCACTTGTGTTGGTGCAGGAAACCACTTTTGCACTTGTATTAGTGTGGGAAAAACCACTTTTCGCACTTGTGATAGTGTTGAAAAACCACTTTTCGCACTTGTGTTAGTGTTGAAAAACCACTTTTCGCACTTGTGTTGGTGCAGGAAACCACTTTTGCACTTGTATTAGTGTGGGAAAACCACTTTTCGCACTTGTGATAGTGTTGAAAAACCACTTTTCGTACTTGTGTTAGTGTTGAAAAACCACTTTTCGCACTTGTGTTAGTGTTGAAAAACCACTTTTCGCACGTGTTGGTGCAGGAAACCACTTTTGCACTTGTATTAGTGTGGAAAAAACACTTTTTGCACTTGTGTTAGTGTTGAAAAACCACTTTTCGCACTTGTGTTGGTGCAGGAAACCACTTTTGCACTTGTATTAGTGTGGAAAAAACACTTTTTGCACTTGTGATAGTGTTGAAAAACCACTTTTCGCACTTGTGTTAGTGTTGAAAAACCACTTTTCGCACTTGTGTTCGTGTTGAAAAACCACTTTTCGCACTTGTGTTGGTGCAGGAAACCACTTTTGCACTTGTATTAGTGTGGAAAAAACACTTTTTGCACTTGTGATAGTGTTGAAAAACCACTTTTCGCACTTGTGTTAGTGTTGAAAAACCACTTTTCGCACTTGTGTTGGTGCAGGAAACCACTTTTGCATTGTATTAGTGTGGAAAAACAACTTTTCGCACTTGTGTTAGTGTTGAAAAACCACTTTTCGCACTTGTGTTAGTGTTGAAAAACCACTTTTCGCACTTGTGTTAGTGTTGAAAAACCACTTTTCGCACTTGTGTTGGTGCAGGAAACCACTTTTGCACTTGTATTAGTGTGGAAAAAACACTTTTCGCACTTGTGTTAGTGTTGAAAAACCACTTTTCGCACTTGTGTTAGTGTTGAAAAACCACTTTTGCACTTGTATTAGTGTGGAAAAAACACTTTTTGCACTTGTGATAGTGTTGAAAAACCACTTTTCGCACTTGTGTTAGTGTTGAAAAACCACATTTCGCACTTGTGTTGGTGCAGGAAACCACTTTTGCACTTGTATTAGTGTGGAAAAAACACTTTTTGCACTTGTGATAGTGTTGAAAAACCACTTTTCGCACTTGTGTTAGTGTTGAAAAACCACTTTTCGCACTTGTGTTGGTGCAGGAAACCACTTTTGCACTTGTATTAGTGTGAAAAAACACTTTTTGCACTTGTGATCGTGTTGAAAAACCACTTTTCGCACTTGTGTTGGTGCAGGAAACCACTTTTGCACTTGTATTAGTGTGGAAAAACCACTTTTCGCACTTGTGTTAGTGTTGAAAAACCACTTTTCGCACTTGTGTTAGTGTTGAAAAACCACTTTTCGCACTTGTGTTGGTGTTGAAAAACCACTTTTCGCACTTGTGTTAGTGTTGAAAATCCATTTTTCGCACTTGTGTTGGTGCAGGAAACCACTTTTGCACTTGAATTAGTGTGGACAAAAACACTTTTGCACTTGTGATAGTGTTGAAAAACCACTTTTTGCACTTGTGTTAGTGTTGAAAAACCACTTTTCGCACTTGTGTTGGTGCAGGAAACCACTTTTGCACTTGTATTAGTGTGGAAAAAACACTTTTTGCACTTGTGATAGTGTTGAAAAACCACTTTTCGCACTTGTGTTAGTGTTGAAAAACCACTTTTCGCACTTGTGTTGGTGCAGGAAACCACTTTTGCACTTGTATTAGTGTGGAAAACCACTTTTCGCACTTGTGTTAGTGTTGAAAAACCACTTTTCGCACTTGTGTTAGTGTTGAAAAACCACTTTTCACACTTGTGTTAGTGTTGAAAAACCACTTTTCGCACTTGTGTTGGTGCAGGAAACCACTTTTGCACTTGTATTAGTGTGGAAAAAACACTTTTTGCACTTGTGATAGTGTTGAAAAACCACTTTTCACACTTGTGTTAGTGTTGATAAACCACTTTTCGCACTTGTGTTGGTGCAGGAAACCACTTTTGCACTTGTATTAGTGTGGAAAAAACACTTTTTGCACTTGTGATAGTGTTGAAAAACCACTTTTCACACTTGTGTTAGTGTTGAAAAACCACTTTTCGCACTTGTGTTAGTGTTGAAAAACCACTTTTCGCACTTGTGTTGGTGCAGGAAACCAATTTTGCACTTGTATTAGTGTGGAAAAACCACTTTTCGCCCTTGTGTTAGTGTTGAAAAACCACTTTTCGCACTTGTGTTAGTGTTGAAAAACCACTTTTCGCACTTGTGTTGGTGCAGGAAACCACTTTTGCACTTGTATTAGTGTGGAAAAAACACTTTTTGCACTTGTGATAGTGTTGAAAAACCACTTTTCGCACTTGTGTTAGTGTTGAAAAACCACTTTTCGCACTTGTGTTGGTGCAGGAAACCACTTTTGCACTTGTATTAGTGTTGAAAAACCACTTTTCGCACTTGTATTAGTGTTGAAAAACCACTTTTCGCACTTGTATTAGTGTGGAAAAAACACTTTTCGCACCTGTGTTGGTGCAGGAAACCACTTTTTGCACTTGTATTAGTGTGGAAAAACCACTTTTCGCACTTGTGTTAGTGTTGAAAAACCACTTTTCGCACTTGTGTTGGTGCAGGAAACCACTTTTGCACTTGTATTAGTGTGGAAAAAACACTTTTTGCACTTGTGATAGTGTTGAAAAACCACTTTTCGCACTTGTGTTAGTGTTGAAAAACCACTTTTCGCACTTGTGTTAGTGTTGAAAAACCACTTTTCGCACGTGTTGGTGCAGGAAACCACTTTTGCACTTGTATTAGTGTGGAAAAAACACTTTTTGCACTTGTGATAGTGTTGAAAAACCACTTTTCGCACTTGTGTTAGTGTTGAAAAACCACTTTTCGCACTTGTGTTGGTGCAGGAAACCACTTTTGCACTTGTATTAGTGTGGAAAAAACACTTTTTGCACTTGTGATAGTGTTGAAAAACCACTTTTCACACTTGTGTTAGTGTTGAAAAACCACTTTTCGCACTTGTGTTGGTGCAGGAAACCACTTTTGCACTTGTATTAGTGTGGAAAAACCACTTTTCGCACTTGTGTTAGTGTTGAAAAACCACTTTTCGCACTTGTGTTAGTGTTGAAAAACCACTTTTCGCACTTGTGTTAGTGTTGAAAAACCACTTTTCGCACTTGTGTTGGTGCAGGAAACCACTTTTGCACTTGTATTAGTGTGGAAAAAACACTTTTTGCACTTGTGTTAGTGTTGAAAAACCACTTTTCGCACTTGTGTTAGTGTTGAAAAACCACTTTTCGGACTTGTGTTGGTGCAAGAAACCACTTTTGCACTTGTATTAGTGTGGAAAACCACTTTTCGCACTTGTGTTAGTGTTGAAAAACTACTTTTCGCACTTGTGTTGGTGCAGGAAACCACTTTTGCACTTGTATTAGTGTGGAAAAAACACTTTTTGCACTTGTGATAGTGTTGAAAAACCACATTTCGCACTTGTGTTAGTGTTGAAAAACCACTTTTCGCACTTGTGTTGGTGCAGGAAACCACTTTTGCACTTGTATTAGTGTGGAAAAAACACTTTTCGCACTTGTATTAGTGTGGAAAAACCACTTTTCGCACTTGTGTTAGTGTTGAAAAACCACTTTTCGCACATGTGTTGGTGCAGGAAACCACTTTTGCACTTGTATTAGTGTGGGAAAACCACTTTTCGCACTTGTGTTTGTGCAGGAAACCACTTTTGCACTTGTATTAGTGTGGAAAAACCACTTTTCGCACTTGTGTTAGTGTTGAAAAACCACTTTTTGCACTTGTGTTAGTGTTGAAAAACCACTTTTCGCACTTGTGTTGGTGCAGGAAACCACTTTTGCACTTGTATTAGTGTGGAAAAACCACTTTTCGCACTTGTGTTAGTGTTGAAAAACCACTTTTCGCACTTGTGTTGGTGCAGGAAACCACTTTTGCACTTGTATTAGTGTGGGAAAACCACTTTTCGCACTTGTGATAGTGTTGAAAAACCACTTTTCGCACTTGTGTTAGTGTTGAAAAACCACTTTTCGCACTTGTGTTAGTGTTGAAAAACCACTTTTCGCACGTGTTGGTGCAGGAAACCACTTTTGCACTTGTATTAGTGTGGAAAAAACACTTTTTGCACTTGTGTTAGTGTTGAAAAACCACTTTTCGCACATGTGTTGGTGCAGGAAACCACTTTTGCACTTGTATTAGTGTGGAAAAAACACTTTTTGCACTTGTGATAGTGTTGAAAAACCACTTTTCGCACTTGTGTTAGTGTTGAAAAACCACTTTTCGCACTTGTGTTCGTGTTGAAAAACCACTTTTCGCACTTGTGTTGGTGCAGGAAACCACTTTTGCACTTGTATTAGTGTGGAAAAAACACTTTTTGCACTTGTGATAGTGTTGAAAAACCACTTTTCGCACTTGTGTTAGTGTTGAAAAACCACTTTTCGCACTTGTGTTGGTGCAGGAAACCACTTTTGCATTGTATTAGTGTGGAAAAACAACTTTTCGCACTTGTGTTAGTGTTGAAAAACCACTTTTCGCACTTGTGTTAGTGTTGAAAAACCACTTTTCGCACTTGTGTTAGTGTTGAAAAACCACTTTTCGCACTTGTGTTGGTGCAGGAAACCACTTTTGCACTTGCATTAGTGTGGAAAAAACACTTTTCGCACTTGTGTTAGTGTTGAAAAACCACTTTTCGCACTTGTGTTAGTGTTGAAAAACCACTTTTGCACTTGTATTAGTGTGGAAAAAACACTTTTTGCACTTGTGATAGTGTTGAAAAACCACTTTTCGCACTTGTGTTAGTGTTGAAAAACCACATTTCGCACTTGTGTTGGTGCAGGAAACCACTTTTGCACTTGTATTAGTGTGGAAAAAACACTTTTTGCACTTGTGATAGTGTTGAAAAACCACTTTTCGCACTTGTGTTAGTGTTGAAAAACCACTTTTCGCACTTGTGTTGGTGCAGGAAACCACTTTTGCACTTGTATTAGTGTGGAAAAAACACTTTTTGCACTTGTGATAGTGTTGAAAAACCACTTTTCGCACTTGTGTTGGTGCAGGAAACCACTTTTGCACTTGTATTAGTGTGGAAAAACCACTTTTCGCACTTGTGTTAGTGTTGAAAAACCACTTTTCGCACTTGTGTTAGTGTTGAAAAACCACTTTTCGCACTTGTGTTAGTGTTGAAAAACCACTTTTCGCACTTGTGTTAGTGTTGAAAATCCATTTTTCGCACTTGTGTTGGTGCAGGAAACCACTTTTGCACTTGTATTAGTGTGGAAAAAACACTTTTTGCACTTGTGATAGTGTTGAAAAACCACTTTTCGCACTTGTGTTGGTGCAGGAAACCTCTTTTGCACTTGTATTAGTGTGGAAAAAAACACTTTTTGCACTTGTGATAGTGTTGAAAAACCACTTTTCGCACTTGTGTTAGTGTTGAAAAACCACTTTTCGCACTTGTGTTAGTGTTGAAAAACCACTTTTCGCACGTGTTGGTGCAGGAAACCACTTTTGCACTTGTATTAGTGTGGAAAAAACACTTTTTGCACTTGTGATAGTGTTGAAAAACCACTTTTCGCACTTGTGTTAGTGTTGAAAAACCACTTTTCGCACTTGTGTTAGTGTTGAAAAACCACTTTTCGCACGTGTTGGTGCAGGAAACCACTTTTGCACTTGTATTAGTGTGGAAAAAACACTTTTTGCACTTGTGATAGTGTTGAAAAACCACTTTTCGCACTTGTGTTAGTGTTGAAAAACCACTTTTCGCACTTATGTTGGTGCAGGAAACCACTTTTGCACTTGTATTAGTGTGGAAAAAACACTTTTTGCACTTGTGATAGTGTTGAAAAACCACTTTTCGCACTTGTGTTAGTGTTGAAAAACCACTTTTCGCACTTGTGTTGGTGCAGTAAACCACTTTTGCACTTGCAGTGGTGTGGAAAAACCACTTTTCGCACTTGTGTTAGTGTTGAAAAACCACTTTTCGCACTTGTGTTAGTGTTGAAAAACCACTTTTCGCACTTGTGTTGGTGCAGGAAACCACTTTTGCACTTGTATTAGTGTGGAAAAAACACTTTTTGCATTTGTGATAGTGTTGAAAAACCACTTTTCGCACATGTGTTGGTGCAGGAAACCACTTTTGCACTTGTATTAGTGTGGAAAAAACACTTTTTGCACTTGTGTTAGTGTTGAAAAACCACTTTTCGCACTTGTGTTGGTGTTGAAAAACCACTTTTCGCACTTGTGTTGGTGCAGGAAACCTCTTTTGCACTTGTATTAGTGTGGAAAAAACACTTTTTGCACTTGTGATAGTGTTGAAAAACCACTTTTCGCACTTGTGTTAGTGTTGAAAAACCACTTTTCGCACTTGTGTTAGTGTTGAAAAACCACTTTTCGCACTTGTGTTAGTGTTGAAAAACCACTTTTCGCACGTGTTGGTGCAGGAAACCACTTTTGCACTTGTATTAGTGTGGAAAAAACACTTTTTGCACTTGTGATAGTGTTGAAAAACCACTTTTCGCACTTGTGTTAGTGTTGAAAAACCACTTTTCGCACTTGTGTTAGTGTTGAAAAACCACTTTTCGCACGTGTTGGTGCAGGAAACCACTTTTGCACTTGTTTGCACTTGTGATAGTGTTGAAAAACCACTTTTCGCACTTGTGTTAGTGTTGAAAAACCACTTTTCGCACTTATGTTGGTGCAGGAAACCACTTTTGCACTTGTATTAGTGTGGAAAAAACACTTTTTGCACTTGTGATAGTGTTGAAAAACCACTTTTCGCACTTGTGTTAGTGTTGAAAAACCACTCTTCGCACTTGTGTTGGTGCAGTAAACCACTTTTGCACTTGCAGTAGTGTGGAAAAACCACTTTTCGCACTTGTGTTAGTGTTGAAAAACCACTTTTCGCACTTGTGTTAGTGTTGAAAAACCACTTTTCGCACTTGTGTTGGTGCAGGAAAACCACTTTTGCACTTGTATTAGTGTGGAAAAAACACTTTTTGCATTTGTGATAGTGTTGAAAACCACTTTTCGCACTTGTGTTGGTGCAGGAAACCACTTTTGCACTTGTATTAGTGTGGAAAAAACACTTTTTGCACTTGTGTTAGTGTTGAAAAACCCCTTTTCGCACTTGTGTTAGTGTTGAAAAACCACTTTTCGCACTTGTGTTGGTGCAAGAAACCACTTTTGCACTTGTATTAGTGTGGAAAACCACTTTTCGCACTTGTGTTAGTGTTGAAAAACCACTTTTCGCACTTGTGTTGGTGCAGGAAACCACTTTTGCACTTGTATTAGTGTGGAAAAAACACTTTTTGCACTTGTGATAGTGTTGAAAAACCACATTTCGCACTTGTGTTAGTGTTGAAAAACCACTTTTCGCACTTGTGTTGGTGCAGGAAACCACTTTTGCACTTGTATTAGTGTGAAAAAAACACTTTTCGCACTTGTATTAGTGTGGAAAAACCACTTTTCGCACTTGTGTTAGTGTTGAAAAACCACTTTTCGCACTTGTGTTGGTGCAGGAAACCACTTTTGCACTTGTATTAGTGTGGAAAAACCACTTTTCGCACTTACGTTGGTGCAGGAAACCACTTTTGCACTTGTATTAGTGTGGAAAAACCACTTTTCGCACTTGTGTTAGTGTTGAAAAACCACTTTTTGCACTTGTGTTAGTGTTGAAAAACCACTTTTCGCACTTGTGTTGGTGCAGGAAACCACTTTTGCACTTGTATTAGTGTGGAAAAACCACTTTTCGCACTTGTGTTAGTGTTGAAAAACCACTTTTCGCACTTGTGTTGGTGCAGGAAACCACTTTTGCACTTGTATTAGTGTGGGAAAACCACTTTTCGCACTTGTGATAGTGTTGAAAAACCACTTTTCGCACTTGTGTTAGTGTTGAAAAACCACTTTTCGCACTTGTGTTGGTGCAGGAAACCACTTTTGCACTTGTATTAGTGTGGGAAAACCACTTTTCGCACTTGTGATAGTGTTGAAAAACCACTTTTCGTACTTGTGTTAGTGTTGAAAAACCACTTTTCGCACTTGTGTTAGTGTTGAAAAACCACTTTTCGCACGTGTTGGTGCAGGAAACCACTTTTGCACTTGTATTAGTGTGGAAAAAACACTTTTTGCACTTGTGTTAGTGTTGAAAAACCACTTTTCGCACTTGTGTTGGTGCAGGAAACCACTTTTGCACTTGTATTAGTGTGGAAAAAACACTTTTTGCACTTGTGATAGTGTTGAAAAACCACTTTTCGCACTTGTGTTAGTGTTGAAAAACCACTTTTCGCACTTGTGTTCGTGTTGAAAAACCACTTTTCGCACTTGTGTTGGTGCAGGAAACCACTTTTGCACTTGTATTAGTGTGGAAAAAACACTTTTTGCACTTGTGATAGTGTTGAAAAACCACTTTTCGCACTTGTGTTAGTGTTGAAAAACCACTTTTCGCACTTGTGTTGGTGCAGGAAACCACTTTTGCATTGTATTAGTGTGGAAAAACAACTTTTCGCACTTGTGTTAGTGTTGAAAAACCACTTTTCGCACTTGTGTTAGTGTTGAAAAACCACTTTTCGCACTTGTGTTAGTGTTGAAAAACCACTTTTCGCACTTGTGTTGGTGCAGGAAACCACTTTTGCACTTGTATTAGTGTGGAAAAAACACTTTTCGCACTTGTGTTAGTGTTGAAAAACCACTTTTCGCACTTGTGTTAGTGTTGAAAAACCACTTTTGCACTTGTATTAGTGTGGAAAAAACACTTTTTGCACTTGTGATAGTGTTGAAAAACCACTTTTCGCACTTGTGTTAGTGTTGAAAAACCACATTTCGCACTTGTGTTGGTGCAGGAAACCACTTTTGCACTTGTATTAGTGTGGAAAAAACACTTTTTGCACTTGTGATAGTGTTGAAAAACCACTTTTCGCACTTGTGTTAGTGTTGAAAAACCACTTTTCGCACTTGTGTTGGTGCAGGAAACCACTTTTGCACTTGTATTAGTGTGAAAAAACACTTTTTGCACTTGTGATCGTGTTGAAAAACCACTTTTCGCACTTGTGTTGGTGCAGGAAACCACTTTTGCACTTGTATTAGTGTGGAAAAACCACTTTTCGCACTTGTGTTAGTGTTGAAAAACCACTTTTCGCACTTGTGTTAGTGTTGAAAAACCACTTTTCGCACTTGTGTTGGTGTTGAAAAACCACTTTTCGCACTTGTGTTAGTGTTGAAAATCCATTTTTCGCACTTGTGTTGGTGCAGGAAACCACTTTTGCACTTGAATTAGTGTGGACAAAAACACTTTTGCACTTGTGATAGTGTTGAAAAACCACTTTTTGCACTTGTGTTAGTGTTGAAAAACCACTTTTCGCACTTGTGTTGGTGCAGGAAACCACTTTTGCACTTGTATTAGTGTGGAAAAAACACTTTTTGCACTTGTGATAGTGTTGAAAAACCACTTTTCGCACTTGTGTTAGTGTTGAAAAACCACTTTTCGCACTTGTGTTGGTGCAGGAAACCACTTTTGCACTTGTATTAGTGTGGAAAACCACTTTTCGCACTTGTGTTAGTGTTGAAAAACCACTTTTCGCACTTGTGTTAGTGTTGAAAAACCACTTTTCACACTTGTGTTAGTGTTGAAAAACCACTTTTCGCACTTGTGTTGGTGCAGGAAACCACTTTTGCACTTGTATTAGTGTGGAAAAAACACTTTTTGCACTTGTGATAGTGTTGAAAAACCACTTTTCACACTTGTGTTAGTGTTGATAAACCACTTTTCGCACTTGTGTTGGTGCAGGAAACCACTTTTGCACTTGTATTAGTGTGGAAAAAACACTTTTTGCACTTGTGATAGTGTTGAAAAACCACTTTTCACACTTGTGTTAGTGTTGAAAAACCACTTTTCGCACTTGTGTTAGTGTTGAAAAACCACTTTTCGCACTTGTGTTGGTGCAGGAAACCAATTTTGCACTTGTATTAGTGTGGAAAAAACACTTTTTGCACTTGTGATAGTGTTGAAAAACCACTTTTCGCACTTGTGTTAGTGTTGAAAAACCACTATTCGCACTTGTGTTGGTGCAGGAAACCACTTTTGCACTTGTCTTAGTTTGGAAAAAACACTTTTTGCACTTGTGATAGTGTTGAAAAAACACTTTTCGCACTTGTGTTGGTGCAGGAAACCACTTTTGCACTTGTATTAGTGTGGAAAAACCACTTTTCGCCCTTGTGTTAGTGTTGAAAAACCACTTTTCGCACTTGTGTTAGTGTTGAAAAACCACTTTTCGCACTTGTGTTGGTGCAGGAAACCACTTTTGCACTTGTATTAGTGTGGAAAAAACACTTTTTGCACTTGTGATAGTGTTGAAAAACCACTTTTCGCACTTGTGTTAGTGTTGAAAAACCACTTTTCGCACTTGTGTTGGTGCAGGAAACCACTTTTGCACTTGTATTAGTGTTGAAAAACCACTTTTCGCACTTGTATTAGTGTTGAAAAACCACTTTTCGCACTTGTATTAGTGTGGAAAAAACACTTTTCGCACCTGTGTTGGTGCAGGAAACCACTTTTTGCACTTGTATTAGTGTGGAAAAACCACTTTTCGCACTTGTGTTAGTGTTGAAAAACCACTTTTCGCACTTGTGTTGGTGCAGGAAACCACTTTTGCACTTGTATTAGTGTGGAAAAAACACTTTTTGCACTTGTGATAGTGTTGAAAAACCACTTTTCGCACTTGTGTTAGTGTTGAAAAACCACTTTTCGCACTTGTGTTAGTGTTGAAAAACCACTTTTCGCACGTGTTGGTGCAGGAAACCACTTTTGCACTTGTATTAGTGTGGAAAAAACACTTTTTGCACTTGTGATAGTGTTGAAAAACCACTTTTCGCACTTGTGTTAGTGTTGAAAAACCACTTTTCGCACTTGTGTTGGTGCAGGAAACCACTTTTGCACTTGTATTAGTGTGGAAAAAACACTTTTTGCACTTGTGATAGTGTTGAAAAACCACTTTTCACACTTGTGTTAGTGTTGAAAAACCACTTTTCGCACTTGTGTTGGTGCAGGAAACCACTTTTGCACTTGTATTAGTGTGGAAAAACCACTTTTCGCGCTTGTGTTAGTGTTGAAAAACCACTTTTCGCACTTGTGTTAGTGTTGAAAAACCACTTTTCGCACTTGTGTTAGTGTTGAAAAACCACTTTTCGCACTTGTGTTGGTGCAGGAAACCACTTTTGCACTTGTATTAGTGTGGAAAAAACACTTTTCGCACTTGTGTTAGTGTTGAAAAACCACTTTTCGCACTTGTGTTAGTGTTGAAAAACCACTTTTCGGACTTGTGTTGGTGCAAGAAACCACTTTTGCACTTGTATTAGTGTGGAAAACCACTTTTCGCACTTGTGTTAGTGTTGAAAAACTACTTTTCGCACTTGTGTTGGTGCAGGAAACCACTTTTGCACTTGTATTAGTGTGGGAAAACCACTTTTCGCACTTGTGATAGTGTTGAAAAACCACTTTTCGCACTTGTGTTAGTGTTGAAAAACCACTTTTCGCACTTGTGTTGGTGCAGGAAACCACTTTTGCACTTGTATTAGTGTGGGAAAACCACTTTTCGCACTTGTGATAGTGTTGAAAAACCACTTTTCGTACTTGTGTTAGTGTTGAAAAACCACTTTTCGCACATGTGTTAGTGTTGAAAAACCACTTTTGCACTTGTATTAGTGTGGGAAAACCACTTTTCGCACTTGTGTTGGTGCAGGAAACCACTTTTGCACTTGTATTAGTGTGGAAAAACCACTTTTCGCACTTGTGTTGGTGCAGGAAACCACTTTTTGCACTTGTGTTAGTGTTGAAAAACCACTTTTCGCACTTGTGATAGTGTTGAAAAACCACTTTTCGCACTTGTGTTGGTGCAGGAAACCACTTTTGCACTTGTATTAGTGTGGAAAAACCACTTTTCGCACTTGTGTTAGTGTTGAAAAACCACTTTTCGCACTTGTGTTAGTGTTGAAAAACCACTTTTCGCACTTGTGTTAGTGTTGAAAAACCACTTTTCGCACTTGTGTTAGTGTTGAAAATCCATTTTTCGCACTTGTGTTGGTGCAGGAAACCACTTTTGCACTTGTATTAGTGTGGAAAAAACACTTTTTGCACTTGTGATAGTGTTGAAAAACCACTTTTCGCACTTGTGTTGGTGCAGGAAACCTCTTTTGCACTTGTATTAGTGTGGAAAAAACACTTTTTGCACTTGTGATAGTGTTGAAAAACCACTTTTCGCACTTGTGTTAGTGTTGAAAAACCACTTTTCGCACTTGTGTTAGTGTTGAAAAACCACTTTTCGCACGTGTTGGTGCAGGAAACCACTTTTGCACTTGTATTAGTGTGGAAAAAACACTTTTTGCACTTGTGATAGTGTTGAAAAACCACTTTTCGCACTTGTGTTAGTGTTGAAAAACCACTTTTCGCACTTGTGTTAGTGTTGAAAAACCACTTTTCGCACGTGTTGGTGCAGGAAACCACTTTTGCACTTGTATTAGTGTGGAAAAAACACTTTTTGCACTTGTGATAGTGTTGAAAAACCACTTTTCGCACTTGTGTTAGTGTTGAAAAACCACTTTTCGCACTTATGTTGGTGCAGGAAACCACTTTTGCACTTGTATTAGTGTGGAAAAAACACTTTTTGCACTTGTGATAGTGTTGAAAAACCACTTTTCGCACTTGTGTTAGTGTTGAAAAACCACTTTTCGCACTTGTGTTGGTGCAGTAAACCACTTTTGCACTTGCAGTAGTGTGGAAAAACCACTTTTCGCACTTGTGTTAGTGTTGAAAAACCACTTTTCGCACTTGTGTTAGTGTTGAAAAACCACTTTTCGCACTTGTGTTGGTGCAGGAAACCACTTTTGCACTTGTATTAGTGTGGAAAAAACACTTTTTGCATTTGTGATAGTGTTGAAAAACCACTTTTCGCACTTGTGTTGGTGCAGGAAACCACTTTTGCACTTGTATTAGTGTGGAAAAAACACTTTTTGCACTTGTGTTAGTGTTGAAAAACCACTTTTCGCACTTGTGTTAGTGTTGAAAAACCACTTTTCGCACTTGTGTTGGTGCAAGAAACCACTTTTGCACTTGTATTAGTGTGGAAACCCACTTTTCGCACTTGTGTTAGTGTTGAAAAACCACTTTTCGCACTTGTGTTGGTGCAGGAAACCACTTTTGCACTTGTATTAGTGTGGAAAAAACACTTTTTGCACTTGTGATAGTGTTGAAAAACCACATTTCGCACTTGTGTTAGTGTTGAAAAACCACTTTTCGCACTTGTGTTGGTGCAGGAAACCACTTTTGCACTTGTATTAGTGTGAAAAAAACACTTTTCGCACTTGTATTAGTGTGGAAAAACCACTTTTCGCACTTGTGTTAGTGTTGAAAAACCACTTTTCGCACTTGTGTTGGTGCAGGAAACCGCTTTTGCACTTGTATTAGTGTGGAAAAACCACTTTTCGCACTTGTGTTGGTGCAGGAAACCACTTTTGCACTTGTATTAGTGTGGAAAAACCACTTTTCGCACTTGTGTTAGTGTTGAAAAACCACTTTTTGCACTTGTGTTAGTGTTGAAAAACCACTTTTCGCACTTGTGTTGGTGCAGGAAACCACTTTTGCACTTGTATTAGTGTGGAAAAACCACTTTTAGCACTTGTGTTAGTGTTGAAAAACCACTTTTCGCACTTGTGTTGGTGCAGGAAACCACTTTTGCACTTGTATTAGTGTGGGAAAACCACTTTTCGCACTTGTGATAGTGTTGAAAAACCACTTTTCGCACTTGTGTTAGTGTTGAAAAACCACTTTTCGCACTTGTGTTGGTGCAGGAAACCACTTTTGCACTTGTATTAGTGTGGGAAAACCACTTTTCGCACTTGTGATAGTGTTGAAAAACCACTTTTCGTACTTGTGTTAGTGTTGAAAAACCACTTTTCGCACTTGTGTTAGTGTTGAAAAACCACTTTTCGCACGTGTTGGTGCAGGAAACCACTTTTGCACTTGTATTAGTGTGGAAAAAACACTTTTTGCACTTGTGTTAGTGTTGAAAAACCACTTTTCGCACTTGTGTTGGTGCAGGAAACCACTTTTGCACTTGTATTAGTGTGGAAAAAACACTTTTTGCACTTGTGATAGTGTTGAAAAACCACTTTTCGCACTTGTGTTAGTGTTGAAAAACCACTTTTCGCACTTGTGTTCGTGTTGAAAAACCACTTTTCGCACTTGTGTTGGTGCAGGAAACCACTTTTGCACTTGTATTAGTGTGGAAAAAACACTTTTTGCACTTGTGATAGTGTTGAAAAACCACTTTTCGCACTTGTGTTAGTGTTGAAAAACCACTTTTCGCACTTGTGTTGGTGCAGGAAACCACTGTTGCATTGTATTAGTGTGGAAAAACAACTTTTCGCACTTGTGTTAGTGTTGAAAAACCACTTTTCGCACTTGTGTTAGTGTTGAAAAACCACTTTTCGCACTTGTGTTAGTGTTGAAAAACCACTTTTCGCACTTGTGTTGGTGCAGGAAACCACTTTTGCACTTGTATTAGTGTGGAAAAAACACTTTTCGCACTTGTGTTAGTGTTGAAAAACCACTTTTCGCACTTGTGTTAGTGTTGAAAAACCACTTTTGCACTTGTATTAGTGTGGAAAAAACACTTTTTGCACTTGTGATAGTGTTGAAAAACCACTTTTCGCACTTGTGTTAGTGTTGAAAAACCACATTTCGCACTTGTGTTGGTGCAGGAAACCACTTTTGCACTTGTATTAGTGTGGAAAAAACACTTTTTGCACTTGCGATAGTGTTGAAAAACCACTTTTCGCACTTGTGTTAGTGTTGAAAAACCACTTTTCGCACTTGTGTTGGTGCAGGAAACCACTTTTGCACTTGTATTAGTGTGGAAAAAACACTTTTTGCACTTGTGATAGTGTTGAAAAACCACTTTTCGCACTTGTGTTGGTGCAGGAAACCACTTTTGCACTTGTATTAGTGTGGAAAAAACACTTTTTGCACTTGTGATAGTGTTGAAAAACCACTTTTCGCACTTGTGTTGGTGCAGGAAACCACTTTTGCACTTGTATTAGTGTGGAAAAACCACTTTTCGCACTTGTGTTAGTGTTGAAAAACCACTTTTCGCACTTGTGTTAGTGTTGAAAAACCACTTTTCGCACTTGTGTTAGTGTTGAAAATCCATTTTTCGCACTTGTGTTGGTGCAGGAAACCACTTTTGCACTTGTATTAGTGTGGACAAAAACACTTTTGCACTTGTGACAGTGTTGAAAAACCACTTTTTGCACTTGTGTTAGTGTTGAAAAACCACTTTTCGCACTTGTGTTGGTGCAGGAAACCACTTTTGCACTTGTATTAGTGTGGAAAAAACACTTTTTGCACTTGTGATAGTGTTGAAAAACCACTTTTCGCACTTGTGTTAGTGTTGAAAAACCACTTTTCGCACTTGTGTTGGTGCAGGAAACCACTTTTGCACTTGTATTAGTGTGGAAAAACCACTTTTCGCACTTGTGTTAGTGTTGAAAAACCACTTTTCGCACTTGTGTTAGTGTTGAAAAACCACTTTTCACACTTGTGTTAGTGTCGAAAAACCACTTTTCGCACTTGTGTTGGTGCAGGAAACCACTTTTGCACTTGTATTAGTGTGGAAAAAACACTTTTTGCACTTGTGATAGTGTTGAAAAACCACTTTTCGCACTTGTGTTAGTGTTGAAAAACCACTTTTCGCACTTGTGTTGGTGCAGGAAACCACTTTTGCACTTGTATTAGTGTGGAAAAAACACTTTTTGCACTTGTGATAGTGTTGAAAAACCACTTTTCACACTTGTGTTAGTGTTGAAAAACCACTTTTCGCACTTGTGTTAGTGTTGAAAAACCACTTTTCGCACTTGTGTTGGTGCAGGAAACCAATTTTGCACTTGTATTAGTGTGGAAAAAACACTTTTTGCACTTGTGATAGTGTTGAAAAACCACTTTTCGCACTTGTGTTAGTGTTGAAAAACCACTATTCGCACTTGTGTTGGTGCAGGAAACCACTTTTGCACTTGTATTAGTGTGAAAAAAACACTTTTCGCACTTGTATTAGTGTGGAAAAACCACTTTTCGCACTTGTGTTAGTGTTGAAAAACCACTTTTCGCACTTGTGTTGGTGCAGGAAACCGCTTTTGCACTTGTATTAGTGTGGAAAAACCACTTTTCGCACTTGTGTTGGTGCAGGAAACCACTTTTGCACTTGTATTAGTGTGGAAAAACCACTTTTCGCACTTGTGTTAGTGTTGAAAAACCACTTTTTGCACTTGTGTTAGTGTTGAAAAACCACTTTTCGCACTTGTGTTGGTGCAGGAAACCACTTTTGCACTTGTATTAGTGTGGAAAAACCACTTTTAGCACTTGTGTTAGTGTTGAAAAACCACTTTTCGCACTTGTGTTGGTGCAGGAAACCACTTTTGCACTTGTATTAGTGTGGGAAAACCACTTTTCGCACTTGTGATAGTGTTGAAAAACCACTTTTCGCACTTGTGTTAGTGTTGAAAAACCACTTTTCGCACTTGTGTTGGTGCAGGAAACCACTTTTGCACTTGTATTAGTGTGGGAAAACCACTTTTCGCACTTGTGATAGTGTTGAAAAACCACTTTTCGTACTTGTGTTAGTGTTGAAAAACCACTTTTCGCACTTGTGTTAGTGTTGAAAAACCACTTTTCGCACGTGTTGGTGCAGGAAACCACTTTTGCACTTGTATTAGTGTGGAAAAAACACTTTTTGCACTTGTGTTAGTGTTGAAAAACCACTTTTCGCACTTGTGTTGGTGCAGGAAACCACTTTTGCACTTGTATTAGTGTGGAAAAAACACTTTTTGCACTTGTGATAGTGTTGAAAAACCACTTTTCGCACTTGTGTTAGTGTTGAAAAACCACTTTTCGCACTTGTGTTCGTGTTGAAAAACCACTTTTCGCACTTGTGTTGGTGCAGGAAACCACTTTTGCACTTGTATTAGTGTGGAAAAAACACTTTTTGCACTTGTGATAGTGTTGAAAAACCACTTTTCGCACTTGTGTTAGTGTTGAAAAACCACTTTTCGCACTTGTGTTGGTGCAGGAAACCACTGTTGCATTGTATTAGTGTGGAAAAACAACTTTTCGCACTTGTGTTAGTGTTGAAAAACCACTTTTCGCACTTGTGTTAGTGTTGAAAAACCACTTTTCGCACTTGTGTTAGTGTTGAAAAACCACTTTTCGCACTTGTGTTGGTGCAGGAAACCACTTTTGCACTTGTATTAGTGTGGAAAAAACACTTTTCGCACTTGTGTTAGTGTTGAAAAACCACTTTTCGCACTTGTGTTAGTGTTGAAAAACCACTTTTGCACTTGTATTAGTGTGGAAAAAACACTTTTTGCACTTGTGATAGTGTTGAAAAACCACTTTTCGCACTTGTGTTAGTGTTGAAAAACCACATTTCGCACTTGTGTTGGTGCAGGAAACCACTTTTGCACTTGTATTAGTGTGGAAAAAACACTTTTTGCACTTGCGATAGTGTTGAAAAACCACTTTTCGCACTTGTGTTAGTGTTGAAAAACCACTTTTCGCACTTGTGTTGGTGCAGGAAACCACTTTTGCACTTGTATTAGTGTGGAAAAAACACTTTTTGCACTTGTGATAGTGTTGAAAAACCACTTTTCGCACTTGTGTTGGTGCAGGAAACCACTTTTGCACTTGTATTAGTGTGGAAAAAACACTTTTTGCACTTGTGATAGTGTTGAAAAACCACTTTTCGCACTTGTGTTGGTGCAGGAAACCACTTTTGCACTTGTATTAGTGTGGAAAAACCACTTTTCGCACTTGTGTTAGTGTTGAAAAACCACTTTTCGCACTTGTGTTAGTGTTGAAAAACCACTTTTCGCACTTGTGTTAGTGTTGAAAATCCATTTTTCGCACTTGTGTTGGTGCAGGAAACCACTTTTGCACTTGTATTAGTGTGGACAAAAACACTTTTGCACTTGTGACAGTGTTGAAAAACCACTTTTTGCACTTGTGTTAGTGTTGAAAAACCACTTTTCGCACTTGTGTTGGTGCAGGAAACCACTTTTGCACTTGTATTAGTGTGGAAAAAACACTTTTTGCACTTGTGATAGTGTTGAAAAACCACTTTTCGCACTTGTGTTAGTGTTGAAAAACCACTTTTCGCACTTGTGTTGGTGCAGGAAACCACTTTTGCACTTGTATTAGTGTGGAAAAACCACTTTTCGCACTTGTGTTAGTGTTGAAAAACCACTTTTCGCACTTGTGTTAGTGTTGAAAAACCACTTTTCACACTTGTGTTAGTGTCGAAAAACCACTTTTCGCACTTGTGTTGGTGCAGGAAACCACTTTTGCACTTGTATTAGTGTGGAAAAAACACTTTTTGCACTTGTGATAGTGTTGAAAAACCACTTTTCGCACTTGTGTTAGTGTTGAAAAACCACTTTTCGCACTTGTGTTGGTGCAGGAAACCACTTTTGCACTTGTATTAGTGTGGAAAAAACACTTTTTGCACTTGTGATAGTGTTGAAAAACCACTTTTCACACTTGTGTTAGTGTTGAAAAACCACTTTTCGCACTTGTGTTAGTGTTGAAAAACCACATTT
Organism: Myxine glutinosa; assembly: GCF_964187855.1. Taxonomy (NCBI): domain Eukaryota; kingdom Metazoa; phylum Chordata; class Myxini; order Myxiniformes; family Myxinidae; genus Myxine; species Myxine glutinosa. The sequence goes on along the minus strand of NW_027616690.1, from coordinate 58,791 downwards.
CGCACTTGTGTTGGTGCAGGAAACCACTTTTGCACTTGTATTAGTGTGGAAAAAACACTTTTTGCACTTGCGATAGTGTTGAAAAACCACTTTTCGCACTTGTGTTAGTGTTGAAAAACCACTTTTCGCACTTGTGTTGGTGCAGGAAACCACTTTTGCACTTGTATTAGTGTGGAAAAAACACTTTTTGCACTTGTGATAGTGTTGAAAAACCACTTTTCGCACTTGTGTTGGTGCAGGAAACCACTTTTGCACTTGTATTAGTGTGGAAAAAACACTTTTTGCACTTGTGATAGTGTTGAAAAACCACTTTTCGCACTTGTGTTGGTGCAGGAAACCACTTTTGCACTTGTATTAGTGTGGAAAAACCACTTTTCACACTTGTGTTAGTGTTGAAAAACCACTTTTCGCACTTGTGTTAGTGTTGAAAAACCACTTTTCGCACTTGTGTTAGTGTTGAAAATCCATTTTTCGCACTTGTGTTGGTGCAGGAAACCACTTTTGCACTTGTATTAGTGTGGACAAAAACACTTTTGCACTTGTGACAGTGTTGAAAAACCACTTTTTGCACTTGTGTTAGTGTTGAAAAACCACTTTTCGCACTTGTGTTGGTGCAGGAAACCACTTTTGCACTTGTGATAGTGTTGAAAAACCACTTTTCGCACTTGTGTTAGTGTTGAAAAACCACTTTTCGCACTTGTGTTGGTGCAGGAAACCACTTTTGCACTTGTATTAGTGTGGAAAAACCACTTTTCGCACTTGTGTTAGTGTTGAAAAACCACTTTTCGCACTTGTGTTAGTGTTGAAAAACCACTTTTCACACTTGTGTTAGTGTCGAAAAACCACTTTTCGCACTTGTGTTGGTGCAGGAAACCACTTTTGCACTTGTATTAGTGTGGAAAAAACACTTTTTGCACTTGTGATAGTGTTGAAAAACCACTTTTCGCACTTGTGTTAGTGTTGAAAAACCACTTTTCGCACTTGTGTTGGTGCAGGAAACCACTTTTGCACTTGTATTAGTGTGGAAAAAACACTTTTTGCACTTGTGATAGTGTTGAAAAACCACTTTTCACACTTGTGTTAGTGTTGAAAAACCACTTTTCGCACTTGTGTTAGTGTTGAAAAACCACTTTTCGCACTTGTGTTGGTGCAGGAAACCAATTTTGCACTTGTATTAGTGTGGAAAAAACACTTTTTGCACTTGTGATAGTGTTGAAAAACCACTTTTCGCACTTGTGTTAGTGTTGAAAAACCACTATTCGCACTTGTGTTGGTGCAGGAAACCACTTTTGCACTTGTCTTAGTTTGGAAAAAACACTTTTTGCACTTGTGATAGTGTTGAAAAACCACTTTTCGCACTTGTGTTGGTGCAGGAAACCACTTTTGCACTTGTATTAGTGTGGAAAAACCACTTTTCGCCCTTGTGTTAGTGTTGAAAAACCACTTTTCGCACTTGTGTTAGTGTTGAAAAACCCACTTTTCGCACTTGTGTTAGTGTTGAAAAACCACTTTTCGCACTTGTCTTGGTGCAGGAAACCACTTTTGCACTTGTATTAGTGTGGAAAAAACACTTTTTGCACTTGTGATAGTGTTGAAAAACCACTTTTCGCACTTGTGTTAGTGTTGAAAAACCACTTTTCGCACTTGTGTTGGTGCAGGCAACCACTTTTGCACTTGTATTAGTGTTGAAAAACCACTTTTCGCACTTGTATTAGTGTTGAAAAACCACTTTTCGCACTTGTATTAGTGTGGAAAAAACACTTTTCGCACCTGTGTTGGTGCAGGAAACCACTTTTCGCACTTGTATTAGTGTGGAAAAACCACTTTTCGCACTTGTGTTAGTGTTGAAAAACCACTTTTCGCACTTGTGTTGGTGCAGGAAACCACTTTTGCACTTGTATTAGTGTGGAAAAAACACTTTTTGCACTTGTGATAGTGTTGAAAAACCACTTTTCGCACTTGTGTTAGTGTTGAAATACCACTTTTCGCACTTGTGTTAGTGTTGAAAAACCACTTTTCGCACGTGTTGGTGCAGGAAACCACTTTTGCACTTGTATTAGTGTGGAAAAAACACTTTTTGCACTTGTGATAGTGTTGAAAAACCACTTTTCGCACTTGTGTTAGTGTTGAAAAACCACTTTTCGCACTTGTGTTAGTGTTGAAAAACCACTTTTCGCACGTGTTGGTGCAGGAAACCACTTTTGCACTTGTATTAGTGTGGAAAAAACACTTTTTGCACTTGTGATAGTGTTGAAAAACCACTTTTCGCACTTGTGTTAGTGTTGAAAAACCACTTTTCGCACTTGTGTTGGTGCAGGAAACCACTTTTGCACTTGTATTAGTGTGGAAAAAACACTTTTTGCACTTGTGATAGTGTTGAAAAACCACTTTTCACACTTGTGTTAGTGTTGAAAAACCACTTTTCGCACTTGTGTTGGTGCAGGAAACCACTTTTGCACTTGTATTAGTGTGGAAAAACCACTTTTCGCACTTGTGTTAGTGTTGAAAAACCACTTTTCGCACTTGTGTTAGTGTTGAAAAACCACTTTTCGCACTTGTGTTAGTGTTGAAAAACCACTTTTCGCACTTGTGTTGGTGCAGGAAACCACTTTTGCACTTGTATTAGTGTGGAAAAAACACTTTTTGCACTTGTGTTAGTGTTGAAAAACCACTTTTCGCACTTGTGTTAGTGTTGAAAAACCACTTTTCGCACTTGTGTTGGTGCAAGAAACCACTTTTGCACTTGTATTAGTGTGGAAAACCACTTTTCGCACTTGTGTTAGTGTTGAAAAACCACTTTTCGCACTTGTGTTGGTGCAGGAAACCACTTTTGCACTTGTATTAGTGTGGAAAAAACACTTTTTGCACTTGTGATCGTGTTGAAAAACCACATTTCGCACTTGTGTTAGTGTTGAAAAACCACTTTTCGCACTTGTGTTGGTGCAGGAAACCACTTTTGCACTTGTATTAGTGTGGAAAAAACACTTTTCGCACTTGTATTAGTGTGGAAAAACCACTTTTCGCACTTGTGTTAGTGTTGAAAAACCACTTTTCGCACTTGTGTTGGTGCAGGAAACCACTTTTGCACTTGTATTAGTGTGGAAAAACCACTTTTCGCACTTGTGTTGGTGCAGGAAACCACTTTTGCACTTGTATTAGTGTGGAAATACCACTTTTCGCACTTGTGTTAGTGTTGAAAAACCACTTTTTGCACTTGTGTTAGTGTTGAAAACCACTTTTCGCACTTGTGTTGGTGCAGGAAACCACTTTTGCACTTGTATTAGTGTGGAAAAACCACTTTTCGCACTTGTGTTAGTGTTGAAAAACCACTTTTCGCACTTGAGTTGGTGCAGGAAACCACTTTTGCACTTGTATTAGTGTGGGAAAACCACTTTTCGCACTTGTGATAGTGTTGAAAAACCACTTTTCGCACTTGTGTTAGTGTTGAAAAACCACTTTTCGCACTTGTGTTAGTGTTGAAAAACCACTTTTCGCACGTGTTGGTGCAGGAAACCACTTTTGCACTTGTATTAGTGTGGAAAAAACACTTTTTGCACTTGTGTTAGTGTTGAAAAACCACTTTTCGCACTTGTGTTGGTGCAGGAAACCACTTTTGCACTTGTATTAGTGTGGAAAAAACACTTTTTGCACTTGTGATAGTGTTGAAAAACCACTTTTCGCACTTGTGTTAGTGTTGAAAAACCACTTTTCGCACTTGTGTTCGTGTTGAAAAACCACTTTTCGCATTTGTGTTGGTGCAGGAAACCACTTTTGCACTTGTATTAGTGTGGAAAAAACACTTTTTGCACTTGTGATAGTGTTGAAAACCACTTTTCGCACTTGTGTTAGTGTTGAAAAACCACTTTTCGCACTTGTGTTGGTGCAGGAAACCACTTTTGCATTGTATTAGTGTGGAAAAACAACTTTTCGCACTTGTGTTAGTGTTGAAAAACCACTGTTCGCACTTGTGTTAGTGTTGAAAAACCACTTTTCGCACTTGTGTTAGTGTTGAAAAACCACTTTTCGCACGTGTTGGTGCAGGAAACCACTTTTGCACTTGCATTAGTGTGGAAAAAACACTTTTCGCACTTGTGTTAGTGTTGAAAAACCACTTTTCGCACTTGTGTTAGTGTTGAAAAACCACTTTTGCACTTGTATTAGTGTGGAAAAAACACTTTTTGCACTTGTGATAGTGTTGAAAAACCACTTTTCGCACTTGTGTTAGTGTTGAAAAACCACATTTCGCACTTGTGTTGGTGCAGGAAACCACTTTTGCACTTGTATTAGTGTGGAAAAAACACTTTTTGCACTTGTGATAGTGTTGAAAAACCACTTTTCGCACTTGTGTTAGTGTTGAAAAACCACTTTTCGCACTTGTGTTGGTGCAGGAAACCACTTTTGCACTTGTATTAGTGTGGAAAAAACACTTTTTGCACTTGTGGTAGTGTTGAAAAACCACTTTTCGCACTTGTGTTGGTGCAGGAAACCACTTTTGCACTTGTATTAGTGTGGAAAAACCACTTTTCGCACTTGTGTTAGTGTTGAAAAACCACTTTTCGCACTTGTGTTAGTGTTGAAAAACCACTTTTCGCACTTGTGTTAGTGTTGAAAAACCACTTTTCGCACTTGTGTTAGTGTTGAAAATCCATTTTTCGCACTTGTGTTGGTGGAGGAAACCACTTTTGCACTTGTATTAGTGTGGACAAAAACACTTTTGCACTTGTGATAGTGTTGAAAAACCACTTTTTGCACTTGTGTTAGTGTTGAAAAACCACTTTTCGCACTTGTGTTGGTGCAGGAAACCACTTTTGCACTTGTATTAGTGTGGAAAAAACACTTTTTGCACTTGTGATAGTGTTGAAAAACCACTTTTCGCACTTGTGTTAGTGTTGAAAAAACACTTTTCGCACTTGTGTTGGTGCAGGAAACCACTTTTGCACTTGTATTAGTGTGGAAAAACCACTTTTCGCACTTGTGCTAGTGTTGAAAAACCACTTTTCGCACTTGTGTTAGTGTTGAAAAACCACTTTTCACACTTGTGTTAGTGTTGAAAAACCACTTTTCGCACTTGTGTTGGTGCAGGAAACCACTTTTGCACTTGTATTAGTGTGGAAAAAACACTTTTTGCACTTGTGATAGTGTTGAAAAACCACTTTTCGCACTTGTGTTAGTGTTGAAAAACCACTTTTCGCACTTGTGTTCGTGTGGAAAAAACACTTTTCGCACCTGTGTTGGTGCAGGAAACCACTTTTCGCACTTGTATTAGTGTGGAAAAACCACTTTTCGCACTTGTGTTAGTGTTGAAAAACCACTTTTCGCACTTGTGTTGGTGCAGGAAACCACTTTTGCACTTGTATTAGTGTGGAAAAAACACTTTTTGCACTTGTGATAGTGTTGAAAAACCACTTTTCGCACTTGTGTTAGTGTTGAAAAACCACTTTTCGCACTTGTGTTAGTGTTGAAAAACCACTTTTCGCACGTGTTGGTGCAGGAAACCACTTTTGCACTTGTATTAGTGTGGAAAAAACACTTTTTGCACTTGTGATAGTGTTGAAAAACCACTTTTCGCACTTGTGTTAGTGTTGAAAAACCACTTTTCGCACTTGTGTTAGTGTTGAAAAACCACTTTTCGCACGTGTTGGTGCAGGAAACCACTTTTGCACTTGTATTAGTGTGGAAAAAACACTTTTTGCACTTGTGATAGTGTTGAAAAACCACTTTTCGCACTTGTGTTAGTGTTGAAAAACCACTTTTCGCACTTGTGTTGGTGCAGGAAACCACTTTTGCACTTGTATTAGTGTGGAAAAAACACTTTTTGCACTTGTGATAGTGTTGAAAAACCACTTTTCACACTTGTGTTAGTGTTGAAAAACCACTTTTCGCACTTGTGTTGGTGCAGGAAACCACTTTTGCACTTGTATTAGTGTGGAAAAACCACTTTTCGCACTTGTGTTAGTGTTGAAAAACCACTTTTCGCACTTGTGTTAGTGTTGAAAAACCACTTTTCGCACTTGTGTTAGTGTTGAAAAACCACTTTTCGCACTTGTGTTGGTGCAGGAAACCACTTTTGCACTTGTATTGGTGTGGAAAAAACACTTTTTGCACTTGTGTTAGTGTTGAAAAACCACTTTTCGCACTTGTGTTAGTGTTGAAAAACCACTTTTCGCACTTGTGTTGGTGCAAGAAACCACTTTTGCACTTGTATTAGTGTGGAAAACCACTTTTCGCACTTGTGTTAGTGTTGAAAAACCACTTTTCGCACTTGTGTTGGTGCAGGAAACCACTTTTGCACTTGTATTAGTGTGGAAAAAACACTTTTTGCACTTGTGATCGTGTTGAAAAACCACATTTCGCACTTGTGTTAGTGTTGAAAAACCACTTTTCGCACTTGTGTTGGTGCAGGAAACCACTTTTGCACTTGTATTAGTGTGGAAAAAACACTTTTCGCACTTGTATTAGTGTGGAAAAACCACTTTTCGCACTTGTGTTAGTGTTGAAAAACCACTTTTCGCACTTGTGTTGGTGCAGGAAACCACTTTTGCACTTGTATTAGTGTGGAAAAACCACTTTTCGCACTTGTGTTGGTGCAGGAAACCACTTTTGCACTTGTATTAGTGTGGAAATACCACTTTTCGCACTTGTGTTAGTGTTGAAAAACCACTTTTTGCACTTGTGTTAGTGTTGAAAACCACTTTTCGCACTTGTGTTGGTGCAGGAAACCACTTTTGCACTTGTATTAGTGTGGAAAAACCACTTTTCGCACTTGTGTTAGTGTTGAAAAACCACTTTTCGCACTTGAGTTGGTGCAGGAAACCACTTTTGCACTTGTATTAGTGTGGGAAAACCACTTTTCGCACTTGTGATAGTGTTGAAAAACCACTTTTCGCACTTGTGTTAGTGTTGAAAAACCACTTTTCGCACTTGTGTTAGTGTTGAAAAACCACTTTTCGCACGTGTTGGTGCAGGAAACCACTTTTGCACTTGTATTAGTGTGGAAAAAACACTTTTTGCACTTGTGTTAGTGTTGAAAAACCACTTTTCGCACTTGTGTTGGTGCAGGAAACCACTTTTGCACTTGTATTAGTGTGGAAAAAACACTTTTTGCACTTGTGATAGTGTTGAAAAACCACTTTTCGCACTTGTGTTAGTGTTGAAAAACCACTTTTCGCACTTGTGTTCGTGTTGAAAAACCACTTTTCGCATTTGTGTTGGTGCAGGAAACCACTTTTGCACTTGTATTAGTGTGGAAAAAACACTTTTTGCACTTGTGATAGTGTTGAAAAACCACTTTTCGCACTTGTGTTAGTGTTGAAAAACCACTTTTCGCACTTGTGTTGGTGCAGGAAACCACTTTTGCATTGTATTAGTGTGGAAAAACAACTTTTCGCACTTGTGTTAGTGTTGAAAAACCACTTTTCGCACTTGTGTTAGTGTTGAAAAACCACTTTTCGCACTTGTGTTAGTGTTGAAAAACCACTTTTCGCACGTGTTGGTGCAGGAAACCACTTTTGCACTTGCATTAGTGTGGAAAAAACACTTTTCGCACTTGTGTTAGTGTTGAAAAACCACTTTTCGCACTTGTGTTAGTGTTGAAAAACCACTTTTGCACTTGTATTAGTGTGGAAAAAACACTTTTTGCACTTGTGATAGTGTTGAAAAACCACTTTTCGCACTTGTGTTAGTGTTGAAAAACCACATTTCGCACTTGTGTTGGTGCAGGAAACCACTTTTGCACTTGTATTAGTGTGGAAAAAACACTTTTTGCACTTGTGATAGTGTTGAAAAACCACTTTTCGCACTTGTGTTAGTGTTGAAAAACCACTTTTCGCACTTGTGTTGGTGCAGGAAACCACTTTTGCACTTGTATTAGTGTGGAAAAAACACTTTTTGCACTTGTGGTAGTGTTGAAAAACCACTTTTCGCACTTGTGTTGGTGCAGGAAACCACTTTTGCACTTGTATTAGTGTGGAAAAACCACTTTTCGCACTTGTGTTAGTGTTGAAAAACCACTTTTCGCACTTGTGTTAGTGTTGAAAAACCACTTTTCGCACTTGTGTTAGTGTTGAAAAACCACTTTTCGCACTTGTGTTAGTGTTGAAAATCCATTTTTCGCACTTGTGTTGGTGGAGGAAACCACTTTTGCACTTGTATTAGTGTGGACAAAAACACTTTTGCACTTGTGATAGTGTTGAAAAACCACTTTTTGCACTTGTGTTAGTGTTGAAAAACCACTTTTCGCACTTGTGTTGGTGCAGGAAACCACTTTTGCACTTGTATTAGTGTGGAAAAAACACTTTTTGCACTTGTGATAGTGTTGAAAAACCACTTTTCGCACTTGTGTTAGTGTTGAAAAAACACTTTTCGCACTTGTGTTGGTGCAGGAAACCACTTTTGCACTTGTATTAGTGTGGAAAAACCACTTTTCGCACTTGTGCTAGTGTTGAAAAACCACTTTTCGCACTTGTGTTAGTGTTGAAAAACCACTTTTCACACTTGTGTTAGTGTTGAAAAACCACTTTTCGCACTTGTGTTGGTGCAGGAAACCACTTTTGCACTTGTATTAGTGTGGAAAAAACACTTTTTGCACTTGTGATAGTGTTGAAAAACCACTTTTCGCACTTGTGTTAGTGTTGAAAAACCACTTTTCGCACTTGTGTTCGTGTGGAAAAAACACTTTTCGCACCTGTGTTGGTGCAGGAAACCACTTTTCGCACTTGTATTAGTGTGGAAAAACCACTTTTCGCACTTGTGTTAGTGTTGAAAAACCACTTTTCGCACTTGTGTTGGTGCAGGAAACCACTTTTGCACTTGTATTAGTGTGGAAAAAACACTTTTTGCACTTGTGATAGTGTTGAAAAACCACTTTTCGCACTTGTGTTAGTGTTGAAAAACCACTTTTCGCACTTGTGTTAGTGTTGAAAAACCACTTTTCGCACGTGTTGGTGCAGGAAACCACTTTTGCACTTGTATTAGTGTGGAAAAAACACTTTTTGCACTTGTGATAGTGTTGAAAAACCACTTTTCGCACTTGTGTTAGTGTTGAAAAACCACTTTTCGCACTTGTGTTAGTGTTGAAAAACCACTTTTCGCACGTGTTGGTGCAGGAAACCACTTTTGCACTTGTATTAGTGTGGAAAAAACACTTTTTGCACTTGTGATAGTGTTGAAAAACCACTTTTCGCACTTGTGTTAGTGTTGAAAAACCACTTTTCGCACTTGTGTTGGTGCAGGAAACCACTTTTGCACTTGTATTAGTGTGGAAAAAACACTTTTTGCACTTGTGATAGTGTTGAAAAACCACTTTTCACACTTGTGTTAGTGTTGAAAAACCACTTTTCGCACTTGTGTTGGTGCAGGAAACCACTTTTGCACTTGTATTAGTGTGGAAAAACCACTTTTCGCACTTGTGTTAGTGTTGAAAAACCACTTTTCGCACTTGTGTTAGTGTTGAAAAACCACTTTTCGCACTTGTGTTAGTGTTGAAAAACCACTTTTCGCACTTGTGTTGGTGCAGGAAACCACTTTTGCACTTGTATTGGTGTGGAAAAAACACTTTTTGCACTTGTGTTAGTGTTGAAAAACCACTTTTCGCACTTGTGTTAGTGTTGAAAAACCACTTTTCGCACTTGTGTTGGTGCAAGAAACCACTTTTGCACTTGTATTAGTGTGGAAAACCACTTTTCGCACTTGTGTTAGTGTTGAAAAACCACTTTTCGCACTTGTGTTGGTGCAGGAAACCACTTTTGCACTTGTATTAGTGTGGAAAAAACACTTTTTGCACTTGTGATCGTGTTGAAAAACCACATTTCGCACTTGTGTTAGTGTTGAAAAACCACTTTTCGCACTTGTGTTGGTGCAGGAAACCACTTTTGCACTTGTATTAGTGTGGAAAAAACACTTTTCGCACTTGTATTAGTGTGGAAAAACCACTTTTCGCACTTGTGTTAGTGTTGAAAAACCACTTTTCGCACTTGTGTTGGTGCAGGAAACCACTTTTGCACTTGTATTAGTGTGGAAAAACCACTTTTCGCACTTGTGTTGGTGCAGGAAACCACTTTTGCACTTGTATTAGTGTGGAAATACCACTTTTCGCACTTGTGTTAGTGTTGAAAAACCACTTTTTGCACTTGTGTTAGTGTTGAAAACCACTTTTCGCACTTGTGTTGGTGCAGGAAACCACTTTTGCACTTGTATTAGTGTGGAAAAACCACTTTTCGCACTTGTGTTAGTGTTGAAAAACCACTTTTCGCACTTGAGTTGGTGCAGGAAACCACTTTTGCACTTGTATTAGTGTGGGAAAACCACTTTTCGCACTTGTGATAGTGTTGAAAAACCACTTTTCGCACTTGTGTTAGTGTTGAAAAACCACTTTTCGCACTTGTGTTAGTGTTGAAAAACCACTTTTCGCACGTGTTGGTGCAGGAAACCACTTTTGCACTTGTATTAGTGTGGAAAAAACACTTTTTGCACTTGTGTTAGTGTTGAAAAACCACTTTTCGCACTTGTGTTGGTGCAGGAAACCACTTTTGCACTTGTATTAGTGTGGAAAAAACACTTTTTGCACTTGTGATAGTGTTGAAAAACCACTTTTCGCACTTGTGTTAGTGTTGAAAAACCACTTTTCGCACTTGTGTTCGTGTTGAAAAACCACTTTTCGCATTTGTGTTGGTGCAGGAAACCACTTTTGCACTTGTATTAGTGTGGAAAAAACACTTTTTGCACTTGTGATAGTGTTGAAAAACCACTTTTCGCACTTGTGTTAGTGTTGAAAAACCACTTTTCGCACTTGTGTTGGTGCAGGAAACCACTTTTGCATTGTATTAGTGTGGAAAAACAACTTTTCGCACTTGTGTTAGTGTTGAAAAACCACTTTTCGCACTTGTGTTAGTGTTGAAAAACCACTTTTCGCACTTGTGTTAGTGTTGAAAAACCACTTTTCGCACGTGTTGGTGCAGGAAACCACTTTTGCACTTGCATTAGTGTGGAAAAAACACTTTTCGCACTTGTGTTAGTGTTGAAAAACCACTTTTCGCACTTGTGTTAGTGTTGAAAAACCACTTTTGCACTTGTATTAGTGTGGAAAAAACACTTTTTGCACTTGTGATAGTGTTGAAAAACCACTTTTCGCACTTGTGTTAGTGTTGAAAAACCACATTTCGCACTTGTGTTGGTGCAGGAAACCACTTTTGCACTTGTATTAGTGTGGAAAAAACACTTTTTGCACTTGTGATAGTGTTGAAAAACCACTTTTCGCACTTGTGTTAGTGTTGAAAAACCACTTTTCGCACTTGTGTTGGTGCAGGAAACCACTTTTGCACTTGTATTAGTGTGGAAAAAACACTTTTTGCACTTGTGGTAGTGTTGAAAAACCACTTTTCGCACTTGTGTTGGTGCAGGAAACCACTTTTGCACTTGTATTAGTGTGGAAAAACCACTTTTCGCACTTGTGTTAGTGTTGAAAAACCACTTTTCGCACTTGTGTTAGTGTTGAAAAACCACTTTTCGCACTTGTGTTAGTGTTGAAAAACCACTTTTCGCACTTGTGTTAGTGTTGAAAATCCATTTTTCGCACTTGTGTTGGTGCAGGAAACCACTTTTGCACTTGTATTAGTGTGGACAAAAACACTTTTGCACTTGTGATAGTGTTGAAAAACCACTTTTTGCACTTGTGTTAGTGTTGAAAAACCACTTTTCGCACTTGTGTTGGTGCAGGAAACCACTTTTGCACTTGTATTAGTGTGGAAAAAACACTTTTTGCACTTGTGATAGTGTTGAAAAACCACTTTTCGCACTTGTGTTAGTGTTGAAAAACCACTTTTCGCACTTGTGTTGGTGCAGGAAACCACTTTTGCACTTGTATTAGTGTGGAAAAACCACTTTTCGCACTTGTGCTAGTGTTGAAAAACCACTTTTCGCACTTGTGTTAGTGTTGAAAAACCACTTTTCACACTTGTGTTAGTGTTGAAAAACCACTTTTCGCACTTGTGTTGGTGCAGGAAACCACTTTTGCACTTGTATTAGTGTGGAAAAAACACTTTTTGCACTTGTGATAGTGTTGAAAAACCACTTTTCGCACTTGTGTTAGTGTTGAAAAACCACTTTTCGCACTTGTGTTGGTGCAGGAAACCACTTTTGCACTTGTATTAGTGTGGAAAAAACACTTTTTGCACTTGTGGTAGTGTTGAAAAACCACTTTTCGCACTTGTGTTAGTGTTGAAAAACCACTTTTCGCACTTGTGTTAGTATTGAAAAACCACTTTTCGCACTTGTGTTGGTGCAGGAAACCAATTTTGCACTTGTATTAGTGTGGAAAAAACACTTTTTGCACTTGTGATAGTGTTGAAAAACCACTTTTCGCACTTGTGTTAGTGTTGAAAAACCACTATTCGCACTTGTGTTGGTGCAGGAAACCACTTTTGCACTTGTCTTAGTTTGGAAAAAACACTTTTTGCACTTGTGATAGTGTTGAAAAACCACTTTTCGCACTTGTGTTGGTGCAGGAAACCACTTTTGCACTTGTATTAGTGTGGAAAAACCACTTTTCGCCCTTGTGTTAGTGTTGAAAAACCACTTTTCGCACTTGTGTTAGTGTTGAAAAACCCACTTTTCGCACTTGTGTTAGTGTTGAAAAACCACTTTTCGCACTTGTGTTGGTGCAGGAAACCACTTTTGCACTTGTATTAGTGTGGAAAAAACACTTTTTGCACTTGTGATAGTGTTGAAAAACCACTTTTCGCACTTGTGCTGGTGTTGAAAAACCACTTTTCGCACTTGTGTTGGTGCAGGAAACCACTTTTGCACTTGTATTAGTGTGGAAAAAACACTTTTTGCACTTGTGATAGTGTTGAAAAACCACTTTTCGCACTTGTGTTAGTGTTGAAAATCCATTTTTCGCACTTGTGTTGGTGCAGGAAACCACTTTTGCACTTGTATTAGTGTGGACAAAAACACTTTTTCACTTGTGACAGTGTTGAAAAACCACTTTTTGCACTTGTGTTAGTGTTGAAAAACCACTTTTCGCACTTGTGTTGGTGCAGGAAACCACTTTTGCACTTGTATTAGTGTGGAAAAAACACTTTTTGCACTTGTGATAGTGTTGAAAAACCACTTTTCGCACTTGTGCTGGTGTTGAAAAACCACTTTTCGCACTTGTGTTGGTGCAGGAAACCACTTTTGCACTTGTATTAGTGTGGAAAAAACACTTTTTGCACTTGTGATAGTGTTGAAAAACCACTTTTCGCACTTGTGTTAGTGTTGAAAATCCATTTTTCGCACTTGTGTTGGTGCAGGAAACCACTTTTGCACTTGTATTAGTGTGGACAAAAACACTTTTGCACTTGTGACAGTGTTGAAAAACCACTTTTTGCACTTGTGTTAGTGTTGAAAAACCACTTTTCGCACTTGTGTTGGTGCAGGAAACCACTTTTGCACTTGTATTAGTGTGGAAAAAACACTTTTTGCACTTGTGATAGTGTTGAAAAACCACTTTTCGCACTTGTGTTAGTGTTGAAAAACCACTTTTCGCACTTGTGTTGGTGCAGGAAACCACTTTTGCACTTGTATTAGTGTGGAAAAACCACTTTTCGCACTTGTGTTAGTGTTGAAAAACCACTTTTCGCACTTGTGTTAGTGTTGAAAAACCACTTTTCACACTTGTGTTATGTCGAAAAACCACTTTTCGCACTTGTGTTGGTGCAGGAAACCACTTTTGCACTTGTATTAGTGTGGAAAAAACACTTTTTGCACTTGTGATAGTGTTGAAAAACCACTTTTCGCACTTGTGTTAGTGTTGAAAAACCACTTTTCGCACTTGTGTTGGTGCAGGAAACCACTTTTGCACTTGTATTAGTGTGGAAAAAACACTTTTTGCACTTGTGATAGTGTTGAAAAACCACTTTTCACACTTGTGTTAGTGTTGAAAAACCACTTTTCGCACTTGTGTTAGTGTTGAAAAACCACTTTTCGCACTTGTGTTGGTGCAGGAAACCAATTTTGCACTTGTATTAGTGTGGAAAAAACACTTTTTGCACTTGTGATAGTGTTGAAAAACCACTTTTCGCACTTGTGTTAGTGTTGAAAAACCACTATTCGCACTTGTGTTGGTGCAGGAAACCACTTTTGCACTTGTCTTAGTTTGGAAAAAACACTTTTTGCACTTGTGATAGTGTTGAAAAACCACTTTTCGCACTTGTGTTGGTGCAGGAAACCACTTTTGCACTTGTATTAGTGTGGAAAAACCACTTTTCGCCTTTGTGTTAGTGTTGAAAAACCACTTTTCGCACTTGTGTTAGTGTTGAAAAACCCACTTTTCGCACTTGTGTTAGTGTTGAAAAACCACTTTTCGCACTTGTCTTGGTGCAGGAAACCACTTTTGCACTTGTATTAGTGTGGAAAAAACACTTTTTGCACTTGTGATAGTGTTGAAAAACCACTTTTCGCACTTGTGTTAGTGTTGAAAAACCACTTTTCGCACTTGTGTTGGTGCAGGCAACCACTTTTGCACTTGTATTAGTGTTGAAAAACCACTTTTCGCACTTGTATTAGTGTTGAAAAACCACTTTTCGCACTTGTATTAGTGTGGAAAAAACACTTTTCGCACCTGTGTTGGTGCAGGAAACCACTTTTCGCACTTGTATTAGTGTGGAAAAACCACTTTTCGCACTTGTGTTAGTGTTGAAAAACCACTTTTCGCACTTGTGTTGGTGCAGGAAACCACTTTTGCACTTGTATTAGTGTGGAAAAAACACTTTTTGCACTTGTGATAGTGTTGAAAAACCACTTTTCGCACTTGTGTTAGTGTTGAAAAACCACTTTTCGCACTTGTGTTAGTGTTGAAAAACCACTTTTCGCACGTGTTGGTGCAGGAAACCACTTTTGCACTTGTATTAGTGTGGAAAAAACACTTTTTGCACTTGTGATAGTGTTGAAAAACCACTTTTCGCACTTGTGTTAGTGTTGAAAAACCACTTTTCGCACTTGTGTTAGTGTTGAAAAACCACTTTTCGCACGTGTTGGTGCAGGAAACCACTTTTGCACTTGTATTAGTGTGGAAAAAACACTTTTTGCACTTGTGATAGTGTTGAAAAACCACTTTTCGCACTTGTGTTAGTGTTGAAAAACCACTTTTCGCACTTGTGTTGGTGCAGGAAACCACTTTTGCACTTGTATTAGTGTGGAAAAAACACTTTTTGCACTTGTGATAGTGTTGAAAAACCACTTTTCACACTTGTGTTAGTGTTGAAAAACCACTTTTCGCACTTGTGTTGGTGCAGGAAACCACTTTTGCACTTGTATTAGTGTTGAAAAACCACTTTTCGCACTTGTGTTAGTGTTGAAAAACCACTTTTCGCACTTGTGTTGGTGCAGGAAACCACTTTTGCACTTGTATTAGTGTGGAAAAAACACTTTTTGCACTTGTGTTAGTGTTGAAAAACCACTTTTCGCACTTGTGTTAGTGTTGAAAAACCACTTTTCGCACTTGTGTTAGTGTTGAAAAACCACTTTTCGCACTTGTGTTGGTGCAGGAAACCACTTTTGCACTTGTATTAGTGTGGAAAAAACACTTTTTGCACTTGTGTTAGTGTTGAAAAACCACTTTTCGCACTTGTGTTAGTGTTGAAAAACCACTTTTCGCACTTGTGTTGGTGCAAGAAACCACTTTTGCACTTGTATTAGTGTGGAAAACCACTTTTCGCACTTGTGTTAGTGTTGAAAAACCACTTTTCGCACTTGTGTTGGTGCAGGAAACCACTTTTGCACTTGTATTAGTGTGGAAAAAACACTTTTTGCACTTGTGATCGTGTTGAAAAACCACATTTCGCACTTGTGTTAGTGTTGAAAAACCACTTTTCGCACTTGTGTTGGTGCAGGAAACCACTTTTGCACTTGTATTAGTGTGGAAAAAACACTTTTCGCACTTGTATTAGTGTGGAAAAACCACTTTTCGCACTTGTGTTAGTGTTGAAAAACCACTTTTCGCACTTGTGTTGGTGCAGGAAACCACTTTTGCACTTGTATTAGTGTGGAAAAACCACTTTTCGCACTTGTGTTGGTGCAGGAAACCACTTTTGCACTTGTATTAGTGTGGAAATACCACTTTTCGCACTTGTGTTAGTGTTGAAAAACCACTTTTTGCACTTGTGTTAGTGTTGAAAACCACTTTTCGCACTTGTGTTGGTGCAGGAAACCACTTTTGCACTTGTATTAGTGTGGAAAAACCACTTTTCGCACTTGTGTTGGTGCAGGAAACCACTTTTGCACTTGTATTAGTGTGGAAAAACCACTTTTCGCACTTGTGTTAGTGTTGAAAAACCACTTTTCGCACTTGTGTTAGTGTTGAAAAACCACTTTTCGCACTTGTGTTAGTGTTGAAAAACCACTTTTCGCACTTGTGTTGGTGCAGGAAACCACTTTTGCACTTGTATTAGTGTGGAAAAAACACTTTTTGCACTTGTGTTAGTGTTGAAAAACCACTTTTCGCACTTGTGTTAGTGTTGAAAAACCACTTTTCGCACTTGTGTTGGTGCAAGAAACCACTTTTGCACTTGTATTAGTGTGGAAAACCACTTTTCGCACTTGTGTTAGTGTTGAAAAACCACTTTTCGCACTTGTGTTGGTGCAGGAAACCACTTTTGCACTTGTATTAGTGTGGAAAAAACACTTTTTGCACTTGTGATCGTGTTGAAAAACCACATTTCGCACTTGTGTTAGTGTTGAAAAACCACTTTTCGCACTTGTGTTGGTGCAGGAAACCACTTTTGCACTTGTATTAGTGTGGAAAAAACACTTTTCGCACTTGTATTAGTGTGGAAAAACCACTTTTCGCACTTGTGTTAGTGTTGAAAAACCACTTTTCGCACTTGTGTTGGTGCAGGAAACCACTTTTGCACTTGTATTAGTGTGGAAAAACCACTTTTCGCACTTGTGTTGGTGCAGGAAACCACTTTTGCACTTGTATTAGTGTGGAAATACCACTTTTCGCACTTGTGTTAGTGTTGAAAAACCACTTTTTGCACTTGTGTTAGTGTTGAAAACCACTTTTCGCACTTGTGTTGGTGCAGGAAACCACTTTTGCACTTGTATTATTGTGGAAAAACCACTTTTCGCACTTGTGTTAGTGTTGAAAAACCACTTTTCGCACTTGAGTTGGTGCAGGAAACCACTTTTGCACTTGTATTAGTGTGGGAAAACCACTTTTCGCACTTGTGATAGTGTTGAAAAACCACTTTTCGCACTTGTGTTAGTGTTGAAAAACCACTTTTCGCACTTGTGTTAGTGTTGAAAAACCACTTTTCGCACGTGTTGGTGCAGGAAACCACTTTTGCACTTGTATTAGTGTGGAAAAAACACTTTTTGCACTTGTGTTAGTGTTGAAAAACCACTTTTCGCACTTGTGTTGGTGCAGGAAACCACTTTTGCACTTGTATTAGTGTGGAAAAAACACTTTTTGCACTTGTGATAGTGTTGAAAAACCACTTTTCGCACTTGTGTTAGTGTTGAAAAACCACTTTTCGCACTTGTGTTCGTGTTGAAAAACCACTTTTCGCATTTGTGTTGGTGCAGGAAACCACTTTTGCACTTGTATTAGTGTGGAAAAACACTTTTTGCACTTGTGATAGTGTTGAAAAACCACTTTTCGCACTTGTGTTAGTGTTGAAAAACCATTTTCGCACTTGTGTTGGTGCAGGAAACCACTTTTGCATTGTATTAGTGTGGAAAAACAACTTTTCGCACTTGTGTTAGTGTTGAAAAACCACTTTTCGCACTTGTGTTAGTGTTGAAAAACCACTTTTCGCACTTGTGTTAGTGTTGAAAAACCACTTTTCGCACGTGTTGGTGCAGGAAACCACTTTTGCACTTGCATTAGTGTGGAAAAAACACTTTTCGCACTTGTGTTAGTGTTGAAAAACCACTTTTCGCACTTGTGTTAGTGTTGAAAAACCACTTTTGCACTTGTATTAGTGTGGAAAAAACACTTTTTGCACTTGTGATAGTGTTGAAAAACCACTTTTCGCACTTGTGTTAGTGTTGAAAAACCACATTTCGCACTTGTGTTGGTGCAGGAAACCACTTTTGCACTTGTATTAGTGTGGAAAAAACACTTTTTGCACTTGTGATAGTGTTGAAAAACCACTTTTCGCACTTGTGTTAGTGTTGAAAAACCACTTTTCGCACTTGTGTTGGTGCAGGAAACCACTTTTGCACTTGTATTAGTGTGGAAAAAACACTTTTTGCACTTGTGGTAGTGTTGAAAAACCACTTTTCGCACTTGTGTTGGTGCAGGAAACCACTTTTGCACTTGTATTAGTGTGGAAAAACCACTTTTCGCACTTGTGTTGGTGCAGGAAACCACTTTTGCACTTGTATTAGTGTGGACAAAAACACTTTTGCACTTGTGATAGTGTTGAAAAACCACTTTTTGCACTTGTGTTAGTGTTGAAAAACCACTTTTCGCACTTGTGTTGGTGCAGGAAACCACTTTTGCACTTGTATTAGTGTGGAAAAAACACTTTTTGCACTTGTGATAGTGTTGAAAAACCACTTTTCGCACTTGTGTTAGTGTTGAAAAACCACTTTTTGCACTTGTGTTGGTGCAGGAAACCACTTTTGCACTTGTATTAGTGTGGAAAAACCACTTTTCGCACTTGTGCTAGTGTTGAAAAACCACTTTTCGCACTTGTGTTAGTGTTGAAAAACCACTTTTCACACTTGTGTTAGTGTTGAAAAACCACTTTTCGCACTTGTGTTGGTGCAGGAAACCACTTTTGCACTTGTATTAGTGTGGAAAAAACACTTTTTGCACTTGTGATAGTGTTGAAAAACCACTTTTCGCACTTGTGTTAGTGTTGAAAAACCACTTTTCGCACTTGTGTTGGTGCAGGAAACCACTTTTGCACTTGTATTAGTGTGGAAAAACACTTTTTGCACTTGTGATAGTGTTGAAAAACCACTTTTCGCACTTGTGTTAGTGTTGAAAAACCATTTTCGCACTTGTGTTGGTGCAGGAAACCACTTTTGCATTGTATTAGTGTGGAAAAACAACTTTTCGCACTTGTGTTAGTGTTGAAAAACCACTTTTCGCACTTGTGTTAGTGTTGAAAAACCACTTTTCGCACTTGTGTTAGTGTTGAAAAACCACTTTTCGCACGTGTTGGTGCAGGAAACCACTTTTGCACTTGCATTAGTGTGGAAAAAACACTTTTCGCACTTGTGTTAGTGTTGAAAAACCACTTTTCGCACTTGTGTTAGTGTTGAAAAACCACTTTTGCACTTGTATTAGTGTGGAAAAAACACTTTTTGCACTTGTGATAGTGTTGAAAAACCACTTTTCGCACTTGTGTTAGTGTTGAAAAACCACATTTCGCACTTGTGTTGGTGCAGGAAACCACTTTTGCACTTGTATTAGTGTGGAAAAAACACTTTTTGCACTTGTGATAGTGTTGAAAAACCACTTTTCGCACTTGTGTTAGTGTTGAAAAACCACTTTTCGCACTTGTGTTGGTGCAGGAAACCACTTTTGCACTTGTATTAGTGTGGAAAAAACACTTTTTGCACTTGTGGTAGTGTTGAAAAACCACTTTTCGCACTTGTGTTGGTGCAGGAAACCACTTTTGCACTTGTATTAGTGTGGAAAAACCACTTTTCGCACTTGTGTTGGTGCAGGAAACCACTTTTGCACTTGTATTAGTGTGGACAAAAACACTTTTGCACTTGTGATAGTGTTGAAAAACCACTTTTTGCACTTGTGTTAGTGTTGAAAAACCACTTTTCGCACTTGTGTTGGTGCAGGAAACCACTTTTGCACTTGTATTAGTGTGGAAAAAACACTTTTTGCACTTGTGATAGTGTTGAAAAACCACTTTTCGCACTTGTGTTAGTGTTGAAAAACCACTTTTTGCACTTGTGTTGGTGCAGGAAACCACTTTTGCACTTGTATTAGTGTGGAAAAACCACTTTTCGCACTTGTGCTAGTGTTGAAAAACCACTTTTCGCACTTGTGTTAGTGTTGAAAAACCACTTTTCACACTTGTGTTAGTGTTGAAAAACCACTTTTCGCACTTGTGTTGGTGCAGGAAACCACTTTTGCACTTGTATTAGTGTGGAAAAAACACTTTTTGCACTTGTGATAGTGTTGAAAAACCACTTTTCGCACTTGTGTTAGTGTTGAAAAACCACTTTTCGCACTTGTGTTGGTGCAGGAAACCACTTTTGCACTTGTATTAGTGTGGAAAAAACACTTTTTGCACTTGTGATAGTGTTGAAAAACCACTTTTCGCACTTGTGTTAGTGTTGAAAAACCACTTTTCGCACTTGTGTTAGTATTGAAAAACCACTTTTCGCACTTGTGTTGGTGCAGGAAACCAATTTTGCACTTGTATTAGTGTGGAAAAAACACTTTTTGCACTTGTGATAGTGTTGAAAAACCACTTTTCGCACTTGTGTTAGTGTTGAAAAACCACTATTCGCACTTGTGTTGGTGCAGGAAACCACTTTTGCACTTGTCTTAGTTTGGAAAAAACACTTTTTGCACTTGTGATAGTGTTGAAAAACCACTTTTCGCACTTGTGTTGGTGCAGGAAACCACTTTTGCACTTGTATTAGTGTGGAAAAACCACTTTTCGCCCTTGTGTTAGTGTTGAAAAACCACTTTTCGCACTTGTGTTAGTGTTGAAAAACCCACTTTTCGCACTTGTGTTAGTGTTGAAAAACCACATTTCGCACTTGTGTTGGTGCAGGAAACCACTTTTGCACTTGTATTAGTGTGGAAAAAACACTTTTTGCACTTGTGATAGTGTTGAAAAACCACTTTTCGCACTTGTGCTGGTGTTGAAAAACCACTTTTCGCACTTGTGTTGGTGCAGGAAACCACTTTTGCACTTGTATTAGTGTGGAAAAAACACTTTTTGCACTTGTGATAGTGTTGAAAAACCACTTTTCGCACTTGTGTTAGTGTTGAAAAACCACTTTTCGCACTTGTGTTGGTGCAGGAAACCACTTTTGCACTTGTATTAGTGTGGAAAAACCACTTTTCGCACTTGTGTTAGTGTTGAAAAACCACTTTTCGCACTTGTATTAGTGTGGAAAAAACATTTTTCGCACCTGTGTTGGTGAAGGAAACCACTTTTCGCACTTGTATTAGTGTGGAAAAACCACTTTTCGCACTTGTGTTAGTGTTGAAAAACCACTTTTTGCACTTGTGTTAGTGTTGAAAAACCACTTTTCGCACTTGTGTTGGTGCAGGAAACCACTTTTGCACTTGTATTAGTGTGGATAAAACACTTTTTGCACTTGTGATAGTGTTGAAAAACCACTTTTCGCACTTGTGTTAGTGTGGAAAAAACACTTTTTGCACTTGTGATAGTGTTGAAAAACCACTTTTACCACTTGTGTTAGTGTTGAAAAACCACTTTTCGCACTTGTGTTAGTGTTGAAAAACCACTTTTCGCACGTGTTGGTGCAGAAAACCACTTTTGCACTTGTATTAGTGTGGATAAAACACTTTTTGCACTTGTGATAGTGTTGAAAAACCACTTTTCGCACTTGTGTTAGTGTTGAAAAACCACTTTTCGCAATTGTGTTAGTGTTGAAAAACCACTTTTCGCACGTGTTGGTGCAGGAAACCACTTTTGCACTTGTATTAGTGTGGAAAAAACACTTTTTGCACTTGTGATAGTGTTGAAAAACCACTTTTCGAACTTGTGTTAGTGTTGAAAAACCACTTTTCGCACTTGTGTTGGTGCAGGAAACCACTTTTGCACTTGTATTAGTGTGGAAAAAACACTTTTTGCACTTGTGATAGTGTTGAAAAACCACTTTTCGCACTTGTGTTGGTGTTGAAAAACCACTTTTCGCACTTGTGTTAGTGTTGAAAAACCACTTTTTGCACTTGTGTTGGTGCAGGAAACCACTTTTGCACTTGTATTAGTGTGGAAAAAACACTTTTTGCACTTGTGATAGTGTTGAAAAACCACTTTTCGCACTTGTGTTAGTGTTGAAAAACCACTTTTCGCACTTGTGTTGGTGCAGGAAACCACTTTTGCATTGTATTAGTGTGGAAAAACAACTTTTCGCACTTGTGTTAGTGTTGAAAAACCACTTTTCGCACTTGTGTTAGTGTTGAAAACCCACTTTTCGCACTTGTGTTGGTGCAGGAAACCACTTTTGCACTTGTATTAGTGTGGAAAAACCACTTTTCGCACTTGTGTTAGTGTTGAAAAACCACTTTTCGCACTTGTGTTAGTGTTGAAAAACCACTTTTCGCACTTGTGTTAGTGTTGAAAAACCACTTTTCGCACTTGTGTTAGTGTTGAAAAACCACTTTTCGCACTTGTGTTGGTGCAGGAAACCACTTTTGCACTTGTATTAGTGTGGAAAAAACACTTTTTGCACTTGTGATAGTGTTGAAAAACCACTTTTCACACTTGTGTTAGTGTTGAAAAACCACTTTTCGCACTTGTGTTGGTGCAGGAAACCACTTTTGCACTTGTATTAGTGTGG
Source organism: Myxine glutinosa (assembly GCF_964187855.1). NCBI lineage: Eukaryota > Metazoa > Chordata > Myxini > Myxiniformes > Myxinidae > Myxine > Myxine glutinosa. The sequence continues at coordinate 36,294 of NW_027616690.1, read as the reverse complement.
AAAAACCACTTTTCGCACTTGTGTTAGTGTTGAAAAACCACTTTTCGCACTTGTGTTAGTGTTGAAAAACACTTTTTGCACTTGTGATAGTGTTGAAAAACCACTTTTCGCACTTGTGTTAGTGTTGAAAAACCACTTTTCGCACTTGTGTTGGTGCAGGAAACCACTTTTGCACTTGTATTAGTGTGGAAAAACCACTTTTCGCACTTGTGTTAGTGTTGAAAAACCACTTTTCGCACTTGTGTTAGTGTTGAAAAACCACTTTTCACACTTGTGTTAGTGTCGAAAAACCACTTTTCGCACTTGTGTTGGTGCAGGAAACCACTTTTGCACTTGTATTAGTGTGGAAAAAACACTTTTTGCACTTGTGATAGTGTTGAAAAACCACTTTTCGCACTTGTGTTAGTGTTGAAAAACCACTTTTCGCACTTGTGTTGGTGCAGGAAACCACTTTTGCACTTGTATTAGTGTGGAAAAAACACTTTTTGCACTTGTGATAGTGTTGAAAAACCACTTTTCACACTTGTGTTAGTGTTGAAAAACCACTTTTCGCACTTGTGTTAGTGTTGAAAAACCACTTTTCGCACTTGTGTTGGTGCAGGAAACCAATTTTGCACTTGTATTAGTGTGGAAAAAACACTTTTTGCACTTGTGATAGTGTTGAAAAACCACTTTTCGCACTTGTGTTAGTGTTGAAAAACCACTATTCGCACTTGTGTTGGTGCAGGAAACCACTTTTGCACTTGTCTTAGTTTGGAAAAAACACTTTTTGCACTTGTGATAGTGTTGAAAAACCACTTTTCGCACTTGTGTTGGTGCAGGAAACCACTTTTGCACTTGTATTAGTGTGGAAAAACCACTTTTCGCCCTTGTGTTAGTGTTGAAAAACCACTTTTCGCACTTGTGTTAGTGTTGAAAAACCCACTTTTCGCACTTGTGTTAGTGTTGAAAAACCACTTTTCGCACTTGTCTTGGTGCAGGAAACCACTTTTGCACTTGTATTAGTGTGGAAAAAACACTATTTGCACTTGTGATAGTGTTGAAAAACCACTTTTCGCACTTGTGTTAGTGTTGAAAAACCACTTTTCGCACTTGTGTTGGTGCAGGCAACCACTTTTGCACTTGTATTAGTGTTGAAAAACCACTTTTCGCACTTGTATTAGTGTTGAAAAACCACTTTTCGCACTTGTATTAGTGTGGAAAAAACACTTTTCGCACCTGTGTTGGTGCAGGAAACCACTTTTCGCACTTGTATTAGTGTGGGAAAACCACTTTTCGCACTTGTGTTAGTGTTGAAAAACCACTTTTCGCACTTGTGTTGGTGCAGGAAACCACTTTTGCACTTGTATTAGTGTGGAAAAAACACTTTTTGCACTTGTGATAGTGTTGAAAAACCACTTTTCGCACTTGTGTTAGTGTTGAAAAACCACTTTTCGCACTTGTGTTAGTGTTGAAAAACCACTTTTCGCACGTGTTGGTGCAGGAAACCACTTTTGCACTTGTATTAGTGTGGAAAAAACACTTTTTGCACTTGTGATAGTGTTGAAAAACCACTTTTCGCACTTGTGTTAGTGTTGAAAAACCACTTTTCGCACTTGTGTTAGTGTTGAAAAACCACTTTTCGCACGTGTTGGTGCAGGAAACCACTTTTGCACTTGTATTAGTGTGGAAAAAACACTTTTTGCACTTGTGATAGTGTTGAAAAACCACTTTTCGCACTTGTGTTAGTGTTGAAAAACCACTTTTCGCACTTGTGTTGGTGCAGGAAACCACTTTTGCACTTGTATTAGTGTGGAAAAAACACTTTTTGCACTTGTGATAGTGTTGAAAAACCACTTTTCACACTTGTGTTAGTGTTGAAAAACCACTTTTCGCACTTGTGTTGGTGCAGGAAACCACTTTTGCACTTGTATTAGTGTGGATAAACCACTTTTCGCACTTGTGTTAGTGTTGAAAAACCACTTTTCGCACTTGTGTTAGTGTTGAAAAACCACTTTTCGCACTTGTGTTAGTGTTGAAAAACCACTTTTCGCACTTGTGTTGGTGCAGGAAACCACTTTTGCACTTGTATTAGTGTGGAAAAAACACTTTTTGCACTTGTGTTAGTGTTGAAAAACCACTTTTCGCACTTGTGTTAGTGTTGAAAAACCACTTTTCGCACTTGTGTTGGTGCAAGAAACCACTTTTGCACTTGTATTAGTGTGGAAAACCACTTTTCGCACTTGTGTTAGTGTTGGAAAACCACTTTTCGCACTTGTGTTGGTGCAGGAAACCACTTTTGCACTTGTATTAGTGTGGAAAAAACACTTTTTGCACTTGTGATCGTGTTGAAAAACCACATTTCGCACTTGTGTTAGTGTTGAAAAACCACTTTTCGCACTTGTGTTGGTGCAGGAAACCACTTTTGCACTTGTATTAGTGTGGAAAAAACACTTTTCGCACTTGTATTAGTGTGGAAAAACCACTTTTCGCACTTGTGTTAGTGTTGAAAAACCACTTTTCGCACTTGTGTTGGTGCAGGAAACCACTTTTGCACTTGTATTAGTGTGGAAAAACCACTTTTCGCACTTGTGTTGGTGCAGGAAACCACTTTTGCACTTGTATTAGTGTGGAAATACCACTTTTCGCACTTGTGTTAGTGTTGAAAAACCACTTTTTGCACTTGTGTTAGTGTTGAAAACCACTTTTCGCACTTGTGTTGGTGCAGGAAACCACTTTTGCACTTGTATTAGTGTGGAAAAACCACTTTTCGCACTTGTGTTAGTGTTGAAAAACCACTTTTCGCACTTGAGTTGGTGCAGGAAACCACTTTTGCACTTGTATTAGTGTGGGAAAACCACTTTTCGCACTTGTGATAGTGTTGAAAAACCACTTTTCGCACTTGTGTTAGTGTTGAAAAACCACTTTTCGCACTTGTGTTAGTGTTGAAAAACCACTTTTCGCACGTGTTGGTGCAGGAAACCACTTTTGCACTTGTATTAGTGTGGAAAAAACACTTTTTGCACTTGTGTTAGTGTTGAAAAACCACTTTTCGCACTTGTGTTGGTGCAGGAAACCACTTTTGCACTTGTATTAGTGTGGAAAAAACACTTTTTGCACTTGTGATAGTGTTGAAAAACCACTTTTCGCACTTGTGTTAGTGTTGAAAAACCACTTTTCGCACTTGTGTTCGTGTTGAAAAACCACTTTTCGCATTTGTGTTGGTGCAGGAAACCACTTTTGCACTTGTATTAGTGTGGAAAAAACACTTTTTGCACTTGTGATAGTGTTGAAAAACCACTTTTCGCACTTGTGTTAGTGTTGAAAAACCACTTTTCGCACTTGTGTTGGTGCAGGAAACCACTTTTGCATTGTATTAGTGTGGAAAAACAACTTTTCGCACTTGTGTTAGTGTTGAAAAACCACTTTTCGCACTTGTGTTAGTGTTGAAAAACCACTTTTCGCACTTGTGTTAGTGTTGAAAAACCACTTTTCGCACGTGTTGGTGCAGGAAACCACTTTTGCACTTGCATTAGTGTGGAAAAAACACTTTTCGCACTTGTGTTAGTGTTGAAAAACCACTTTTCGCACTTGTGTTAGTGTTGAAAAACCACTTTTGCACTTGTATTAGTGTGGAAAAAACACTTTTTGCACTTGTGATAGTGTTGAAAAACCACTTTTCGCACTTGTGTTAGTGTTGAAAAACCACATTTCGCACTTGTGTTGGTGCAGGAAACCACTTTTGCACTTGTATTAGTGTGGAAAAAACACTTTTTGCACTTGTGATAGTGTTGAAAAACCACTTTTCGCACTTGTGTTAGTGTTGAAAAACCACTTTTCGCACTTGTGTTGGTGCAGGAAACCACTTTTGCACTTGTATTAGTGTGGAAAAAACACTTTTTGCACTTGTGGTAGTGTTGAAAAACCACTTTTCGCACTTGTGTTGGTGCAGGAAACCACTTTTGCACTTGTATTAGTGTGGAAAAACCACTTTTCGCACTTGTGTTAGTGTTGAAAAACCACTTTTCGCACTTGTGTTAGTGTTGAAAAACCACTTTTCGCACTTGTGTTAGTGTTGAAAAACCACTTTTCGCACTTGTGTTAGTGTTGAAAATCCATTTTTCGCACTTGTGTTGGTGCAGGAAACCACTTTTGCACTTGTATTAGTGTGGACAAAAACACTTTTGCACTTGTGATAGTGTTGAAAAACCACTTTTTGCACTTGTGTTAGTGTTGAAAAACCACTTTTCGCACTTGTGTTGGTGCAGGAAACCACTTTTGCACTTGTATTAGTGTGGAAAAAACACTTTTTGCACTTGTGATAGTGTTGAAAAACCACTTTTCGCACTTGTGTTAGTGTTGAAAAACCACTTTTTGCACTTGTGTTGGTGCAGGAAACCACTTTTGCACTTGGATTAGTGTGGAAAAACCACTTTTCGCACTTGTGCTAGTGTTGAAAAACCACTTTTCGCACTTGTGTTAGTGTTGAAAAACCACTTTTCACACTTGTGTTAGTGTTGAAAAACCACTTTTCGCACTTGTGTTGGTGCAGGAAACCACTTTTGCACTTGTATTAGTGTGGAAAAAACACTTTTTGCACTTGTGATAGTGTTGAAAAACCACTTTTCGCACTTGTGTTAGTGTTGAAAAACCACTTTTCGCACTTGTGTTGGTGCAGGAAACCACTTTTGCACTTGTATTAGTGTGGAAAAAACACTTTTTGCACTTGTGATAGTGTTGAAAAACCACTTTTCGCACTTGTGTTAGTGTTGAAAAACCACTTTTCGCACTTGTGTTAGTATTGAAAAACTACTTTTCGCACTTGTGTTGGTGCAGGAAACCAATTTTGCACTTGTATTAGTGTGGAAAAAACACTTTTTGCACTTGTGATAGTGTTGAAAAACCACTTTTCGCACTTGTGTTAGTGTTGAAAAACCACTATTCGCACTTGTGTTGGTGCAGGAAACCACTTTTGCACTTGTCTTAGTTTGGAAAAAACACTTTTTGCACTTGTGATAGTGTTGAAAAACCACTTTTCGCACTTGTGTTGGTGCAGGAAACCACTTTTGCACTTGTATTAGTGTGGAAAAACCACTTTTCGCCCCTGTGTTAGTGTTGAAAAACCACTTTTCGCACTTGTGTTAGTGTTGAAAAACCCACTTTTCGCACTTGTGTTAGTGTTGAAAAACCACTTTTCGCACTTGTGTTGGTGCAGGAAACCACTTTTGCACTTGTATTAGTGTGGAAAAAACACTTTTTGCACTTGTGATAGTGTTGAAAAACCACTTTTCGCACTTGTGCTGGTGTTGAAAAACCACTTTTCGCACTTGTGTTGGTGCAGGAAACCACTTTTGCACTTGTATTAGTGTGGAAAAAACACTTTTTGCACTTGTGATAGTGTTGAAAAACCACTTTTCGCACTTGTGTTAGTGTTGAAAAACCACTTTTCGCACTTGTGTTGGTGCAGGAAACCACTTTTGCACTTGTATTAGTGTGGAAAAACCACTTTTCGCACTTGTGTTAGTGTTGAAAAACCACTTTTCGCACTTGTATTAGTGTGGAAAAAACACTTTTCGCACCTGTGTTGGTGAAGGAAACCACTTTTCGCACTTGTATTAGTGTGGAAAAACCACTTTTCGCACTTGTGTTAGTGTTGAAAAACCACTTTTTGCACTTGTGTTAGTGTTGAAAAACCACTTTTCGCACTTGTGTTGGTGCAGGAAACCACTTTTGCACTTGTATTAGTGTGGATAAAACACTTTTTGCACTTGTGATAGTGTTGAAAAACCACTTTTACCACTTGTGTTAGTGTTGAAAAACCAGTTTTCGCACTTGTGTTAGTGTTGAAAAACCACTTTTCGCACGTGTTGGTGCAGAAAACCACTTTTGCACTTGTATTAGTGTGGATAAAACACTTTTTGCACTTGTGATAGTGTTGAAAAACCACTTTTCGCACTTGTGTTAGTGTTGAAAAACCACTTTTCGCAATTGTGTTAGTGTTGAAAAACCACTTTTCGCACGTGTTGGTGCAGGAAACCACTTTTGCACTTGTATTAGTGTGGAAAAAACACTTTTTGCACTTGTGATAGTGTTGAAAAACCACTTTTCGAACTTGTGTTAGTGTTGAAAAACCACTTTTCGCACTTGTGTTGGTGCAGGAAACCACTTTTGCACTTGTATTAGTGTGGAAAAAACACTTTTTGCACTTGTGATAGTGTTGAAAAACCACTTTTCGCACTTGTGTTGGTGTTGAAAAACCACTTTTCGCACTTGTGTTAGTGTTGAAAAACCACTTTTTGCACTTGTGTTGGTGCAGGAAACCACTTTTGCACTTGTATTAGTGTGGAAAAAACACTTTTTGCACTTGTGATAGTGTTGAAAAACCACTTTTCGCACTTGTGTTAGTGTTGAAAAACCACTTTTCGCACTTGTGTTGGTGCAGGAAACCACTTTTGCATTGTATTAGTGTGGAAAAACAACTTTTCGCACTTGTGTTAGTGTTGAAAAACCACTTTTCGCACTTGTGTTAGTGTTGAAAACCCACTTTTCGCACTTGTGTTGGTGCAGGAAACCACTTTTGCACTTGTATTAGTGTGGAAAAACCACTTTTCGCACTTGTGTTAGTGTTGAAAAACCACTTTTCGCACTTGTGTTAGTGTTGAAAAACCACTTTTCGCACTTGTGTTAGTGTTGAAAAACCACTTTTCGCACTTGTGTTAGTGTTGAAAAACCACTTTTCGCACTTGTGTTGGTGCAGGAAACCACTTTTGCACTTGTATTAGTGTGGAAAAAACACTTTTTGCACTTGTGATAGTGTTGAAAAACCACTTTTCACACTTGTGTTAGTGTTGAAAAACCACTTTTCGCACTTGTGTTGGTGCAGGAAACCACTTTTGCACTTGTATTAGTGTGGAAAAACCACTTTTCGCACTTGTGTTAGTGTTGAAAAACCACTTTTCGCACTTGTGTTAGTGTTGAAAAACCACTTTTCGCACTTGTGTTAGTGTTGAAAAACCACATTTCGCACTTGTGTTGGTGCAGGAAACCACTTTTGCACTTGTATTAGTGTGGCAAAACCACTTTTCGCACTTGTGTTAGTGTTGAAAAACCACTTTTCGCACTTGTGTTGGTGCAGGAAACCACTTGTGTTCGTGTTGAAAAACCACTTTTCGCACTTGTGTTGGTGCAGGAAACCACTTTTGCACTTGTATTAGTGTGGAAAAAACACTTTTTGCACTTGTGATAGTGTTGAAAAACCACTTTTCGCACTTGTGTTAGTGTTGAAAAACCACTTTTCGCACTTGTGTTGGTGCAGGAAACCACTTTTGCATTGTATTAGTGTGGAAAAACAACTTTTCGCACTTGTGTTAGTGTTGAAAAACCACTTTTCACACTTGTGTTAGTGTTGAAAAACCACTTTTCGCACTTGTGTTAGTGTTGAAAAACCACTTTTCGCACTTGTTTTGGTGCAGGAAACCACTTTTGCACTTGTATTAGTGTGGAAAAAACACTTTTCGCACTTGTGTTAGTGTTGAAAAACCACTTTTCGCACTTGTGTTAGTGTTGAAAAACCACTTTTGCACTTGTATTAGTGTGGAAAAAACACTTTTTGCACTTGTGATAGTGTTGAAAAACCACTTTTCACACTTGTGTTAGTGTTGAAAAACCACATTTCGCACTTGTGTTAGTGTTGAAAAACCACTTTTCACACTTGTGTTGGTGCAGGAAACCACTTTTGCATTTGTATTAGTGTGGAAAAAACACTTTTTGCACTTGTGATAGTGTTGAAAAACCACTTTTCGCACTTGTGTTGGTGCAGGAAACCACTTTTGCACTTGTATTAGTGTGGAAAAACACTTTTTGCACTTGTGATAGTGTTGAAAAACCACTTTTCGCAGTTGTGTTAGTGTTGAAAAACCACTTTTCGCACTTGTGTTGGTGCAGGAAACCACTTTTGCATTGTATTAGTGTGGAAAAACAACTTTTCGCACTTGTGTTAGTGTTGAAAAACCACTTTTCGCATTTGTGTTAGTGTTGAAAAACCACTTTTCGCACTTGTGTTAGTGTTGAAAAACCACTTTTCGCACTTGTGTTGGTGCAGGAAACCACTTTTGCACTTGTATTAGTGTGGAAAAAACACTTTTCGCACTTGTGTTAGTGTTGAAAAACCACTTTTCGCACTTGTGTTAGTGTTGAAAAACCACTTTTGCATTTGTATTAGTGGGGAAAAAACACTTTTTGCACTTGTGATAGTGTTGAAAAACCACTTTTCGCACTTGTGTTAGTGTTGAAAAACCACATTTCGCACTTGTGTTAGTGTTGAAAAACCACTTTTCGCACTTGTGTTGGTGCAGGATACCCTGGATAAGATACCCAGGATACCCGGTGTGTACCCTGGATAAGAATAGGTACACCGTATCCCTGCGTGTCGTAAGAGACGACTAAGAGGGTTGGCGTCAGGAAGGGCATCCGGCCATAAAAACATTGCCTCAAAAAAAAAGGGAACCATGACAATTACAACTACATATGGGCAGGGTACAGCCCGAAGTGCAGATCGGTTTCTGAGGTTTGGGACATGGAATGTAGGGACAATGACAGGGAGATCAGGAGAAGTGGTGGAAGTATTGGTCAGAAGAAGAGTGGACATATGTTGTGTGCAAGAGACGAGATGGGAGGGAAGTGGTGTGAGAATGGTGAAGGGTAGGCAGGGACAGAAATACAAGTTTGTGTGGCAAGGCTGCCCGGAGGGCGTGAATGGTGTTGGTGTCCTGTTTTCTGAGGAGTTTGTAGACAGTGTGGTGAGTGTGACTAGAGTGAGTGATAGGTTGATGATGGTGAAAATGATGATTGGAAAGCTCTTGGTGAACGTCATCTCGGGATATGCTCCGCAGGTTGGTCGAAGCGATGAAGAAAAGGACACGTTCTGGTGTGCGATAGAGAAGCTGATGGAAAACGTGAAAGATGAGGAAGTTGTTGTGGTAGGAGGAGACCTAAATGGACATGTGGGAAGGAGTATGGATGGTTTTGACGGAGTTCATGGGGGTTACGGATATGGTGTGAGAAATGGAGAAGGTGAAAGGATTTTGGAGTTTGCTGATGGAGCTGATTTGTTGATTTGTAATACTCAGTTCCAGAAAGAGGATAATAAGCTTGTTACATACACGTCAGGTGGGTCGACGACAACCGTTGACTACCTGATGGTGCGTAGGCGAGATAGGGGGCACCTCCGGGACACAAAGGTGATCCCGGGGGAGGAGGCTGTTTCACAGCACCACTTGGTTGTCTGCGACGTAAGGGTGAAAGGTGCGAGGAGAGCTCGGCGGGTGAAGTACCAACCGAGAATGAAGGTGTGGAGGTTGAAAGAGGTGACAGTAAGGGAGGCATTAAAAGAGAGGCTGAGTAGGGTCGAGGATGATGTGGTTGAGCTTGAAAGTGGTTGGATGTCAATGAAAGCTCGTCTGTTGGGAGCCGTTGGTGAGGTATGTGGATGGACAAAAGGACCACCGAGGCACTCGGAAACATGGTGGTGGGATGATGAAGTTGGAAAGAGGATTGACGTGAAGAGGAAGAAGTTCAAGGAGTGGCAGAAGGCGAAGGGTACGGGAGCAGAAACAGCAGAGCATGAAAGTTATAAGGCAGCCAGGAAGGCTGCAAAGAAAGAGGTAGCAAAGGCGCAGGAGGCATGTAGGAAAATGTTCGGAGAACGCTTGGATTCGGAAGAGGGTCAGAAAGCAGTATTCAGGATTGCAAAGCAGATAGCGAAAGAGAGGTGTGATGTGATGGGGGTGAGTTGCTTGAAGGATGAAGTGGGACAAATCGTTGTCGACCCAGATGGAATTAAAGGAAGATGGAAAAGATATATGGAAATGCTGTTGAATACAGAGAATGAATGGGATGGCAACATAGAGAGTAACCCTGTTTTAGGACCGGCAGAGAAGATAACTGAGAAGGAAGTTGAGGAAGCGATAAAAGCAATGAAGGGTAGAAAAGCGGGAGGGCCGACGGGAGTTGTGGGAGATATGTTGAAGGCAGCAGGAAGTTGGGGTGTGAAGAGAATGACAGAGATCTGTAATCTGGTGGTGAAAGAAGGCCGCATTCCAGTGGATTGGGAACTGAGTACCCTCGTCCCTCTATACAAGGGGAAAGGTGACCCTCTGGAGTGTGGCTCGTACCGAGCGATAAAGTTATTGGAGCATGGAATGAAGGTATTGGAAAGGGTGTTGGAGAGGAGGATAAGGAAGAAAGTGAAGATCGACGAAATGCAGTTTGGATTCATGCCAGGAAGAGGAACGACAGACGCGCTTTTCATTGTGAGGCAGTTGCAGGAGAAGTACATGGAGAAGAGGAAGAAGTTGTTTCTTGGGTTTGTTGATCTGGAGAAAGCATTCGATAGGGTACCACGCAAAGTATTGACATGGGCATTGAGGAAGTTAGGAGTGGAGGAATGGTTGATCAGAGTAGTGATGGCAATGTACAAAAGAGCGCGCACAGCTGTAAGGACGAAGGACGGGAACAGTGGTGAGTTTGAGGTGAAGGTGGGAGTGCATCAGGGGTCGGTACTAAGTCCATTACTATTTGTAGCTGTGATGGAGGTGCTGGCTCAGAACGTAAAGGAGGGTTTACCGTGGGAGTTGTTGTATGCAGATGATCTGGTGTTGATTGCGGAAAGTATGGATGGACTGAAGGAAAAGATGACCACGTGGAAGGAATGTATGGAGACAAAAGGTCTGAAGGTGAATATCGGAAAGACGAAGGTGATGGCAAGTGGTAAAGCATGTGGTGAGGTGGAAAGAACTGGGAAGTGGCCCTGTGCTGTGTGTAGGAAGGGTGTCGGAGTGAACTCCATTCAATGTACAATGTGCGCTGAGTGGGTTCATCAAAAATGTAGTGGTCTGAGAGGGTCATTAACCAGTGTGGCAGCTACATTCAAATGTAAGGTGTGCACAGAGGGAGCTGCAGATGGAGGAAATGTTGAGTTTGATCTTGGAGATGGCGTGAAGCTGGAAGGTGTGAAAACATTTTGCTACCTCGGAGACATGCTGAATGGAGAAGGTGGATCAGACTCGGCAACGGTTGCTCGAGTGAGATGTGCATGGAAGAAGTTTCGGGAACTGGGTGGCGTGCTGATGATGAGGGGAGTGTCGTTGAAGCTGAAGGGAAAGGTGTATGCTGCATGTGTGAGAAGTGTTATGATTTATGGGAGCGAGACATGGGTAATAAACGTAGAGCAGCAACGAAGGTTGGAAAGGGTGGAAATGCGAATGGTTCGGTGGATGTGTGGAGTATCGTTGAGAGAGAGGAAGACAAATGATGAATTGCGAAAGATGATGGGAATAGAGCCTGTGATTGATGCTGTGAAGAGGAACAGGTTGAGATGGTTTGGTTATGTGTTGAGGAAGGATGAAAGTGACTGGTTGAGAAGAGTGATGGAAATGAATGTAGAAGGAAGCAGAGGACGGGGAAGACCGAAAAAGACTTGGCTAAAGATGGTGGAAAAAGAAATGCGGGCAAGGGGGTTAACAAGGAGAGATGCAGAAAATAGGGCAAAATGGAGAAGATTGTCATGGGGACCGCAAGGCTAACCCCCGCTCTAGCAGGGAAAATGGCCTTTAAAATGCATGTTGTTGTTGTTGTTGTTGGTGCAGGAAACCACTTTTGCACTGGTATTAGTGTGGAAAAAACACTTTTTGCACTTGTGATAGTGTTGAAAAACCACTTTTCGCACTTGTGTTGGTGCAGGAAACCACTTTTGCACTTGTATTAGTGTGGAAAAACCACTTTTCGCACTTGTGTTAGTGTTGAAAAACCACTTTTCGCACTTGTGTTAGTGTTGAAAAACCACTTTTCGCACTTGTGTTAGTGTTGAAAAACCACTTTTCACACTTGTGTTAGTGTTGAAAATCCATTTTTCGCACTTGCGTTGGTGCAGGAAACCACTTTTGCACTTGTATTAGTGTGGACAAAAACACTTTTGCACTTGTGATAGTGTTGAAAAACCACTTTTTGCACTTGTGTTAGTGTTGAAAAACCACTTTTCGCACTTGTGTTGGTGCAGGAAACCACTTTTGCACATGTATTAGTGTGGAAAAAACACTTTTTGCACTTGTGATAGTGTTGAAAAACCACTTTTCGCACTTGTGTTAGTGTTGAAAAACCACTTTTCGCACTTGTGTTGGTGCAGGAAACCACTTTTGCACTTGTATTAGTGTGGAAAAACCACTTTTCGCACTTGTGTTAGTGTTGAAAAACCACTTTTCGCACTTGTGTTAGTGTTGAAAAACCACTTTTCGCACTTGTGTTAGTGTTGAAAAACCACTTTTCGCACTTGTGTTGGTGCAGGAAACCACTTTTGCACTTGTATTAGTGTGGAAAAAACACTTTTTATACTTGTGATAGTGTTGAAAAACCACTTTTCGCACTTGTGTTAGTGTTGAAAAACCACTTTTCGCACTTGTGTTAGTGTTGAAAAACCACTTTTCGCACTTGTGTTGGTGCAGGAAACCAATTTTGCACTTGTATTAGTGTGGAAAAAACACTTTATGCACTTGTGATAGTGTTGAAAAACCACTTTTCGCACTTGTGTTAGTGTTGAAAAACCACTTTATCACTTGTGTTGGTGCAGGAAACCACTTTTGCACTTGTATTAGTGTGGAAAAACCACTTTTCGCCCTTGTGTTAGTGTTGAAAAACCACTTTTCGCACTTGTGTTAGTGTTGAAAAACCACTTTTAGCACTTGTGTTGGTGCAGGAAACCACTTTTGCACTTGTATTAGTGTGGAAAAACCACTTTTCGCACTTGTGTTAGTGTTGAAAAACCACTTTTCGCACTTGTGTTAGTGTTGAAAAACCACTTTTCGCACTTGTGTTAGTGTTGAAAAACCACTTTTCACACTTGTGTTGGTGCGGGAAACCACTTTTGCACTTGTATTAGTGTGGAAAAACCACTTTTCGCACTTGTGTTAGTGTTGAAAAACCACTTTTCGCACTTGTGCTAGTGTTGAAAAACCACTTTTCGCACTTGTGTTGGTGCAGGAAACCACTTTTGCACTTGTATTAGTGTGGAAAAACCACTTTTCGCACTTGTGTTAGTGTTGAAAAACCACTTTTTGCACTTGTGATAGTGTTGAAAAACCACTTTTCGCACTTGTGTTCGTGTTGAAAAACCACTTTTCGCACTTGTGTTGGTGCAGGAAACCACTTTTGCACTTGTATTAGTGTGGAAAAACACTTTTTGCACTTGTGTTAGTGTTGAAAAACCACTTTTCGCACTTGTGTTAGTGTTGAAAAACCACTTTTCGCACTTGTGTTGGTGCAGGAAACCACTTTTGCACTTGTATTAGTGTGGAAAAAACACTTTTTGCACTTGTGATAGTGTTGAAAAACCACTTTTCGCACTTGTGTTAGTGTTGAAAAACCACTTTTCGCACTTGTGTTGGTGAAGGAAACCACTTTTGCATTGTATTAGTGTGGAAAAACAACTTTTCGCACTTGTGTTAGTGCTGAAAAACCACTTTTCGCACTTGTGTTAGTGTTGAAAAACCACTTTTCGCACTTGTGTTAGTGTTTAAAAACCACTTTTCGCACTTGTGTTGGTGCAGGAAACCACTTTTGCACTTGTATTAGTGTGGAAAAAAAACACTTTTCGCACTTGTGTTAGTGTTGAAAAACCACTTTTCGCACTTGTGTTAGTGTTGAAAAACCACTTTTGCACTTGTATTAGTGTGGAAAAAACACTTTTTGCACTTGTGATAGTGTTCAAAAACCACTTTTCGCACTTGTGTTGGTGTTGAAAAACCACATTTCGCACTTGTGTTAGTGTTGAAAAACCACTTTTCGCACTTGTGTTGGTGCAGGAAACCACTTTTGCACTTGTATTAGTGTGGAAAAAACACTTTTTGCACTTGTGTTAGTGTTGAAAAACCACTTTTCGCACTTGTGTTAGTGTTGAAAAACCACTTTTCGCACTTGTGTTGGTGCAGGAAACCACTTTTGCACTTGTATTAGTGTGGAAAAAACACTTTTTGCACTTGTGATAGTGTTGAAAAACCACTTTTCGCACTTGTGTTAGTGTTGAAAAACCACTTTTCGCACTTGTGTTGGTGCAGGAAACCACTTTTGCATTGTATTAGTGTGGAAAAACAACTTTTCGCACTTGTGTTAGTGCTGAAAAACCACTTTTTGCACTTGTGTTAGTGTTGAAAAACCACTTTTCGCACTTGTGTTAGTGTTTAAAAACCACTTTTCGCACTTGTGTTGGTGCAGGAAACCACTTTTGCACTTGTATTAGTGTGGAAAAAACACTTTTCGCACTTGTGTTAGTGTTGAAAAACCACTTTTCGCACTTGTGTTAGTGTTGAAAAACCACTTTTGCACTTGTATTAGTGTGGAAAAAACACTTTTTGCACTTGTGATAGTGTTCAAAAACCACTTTTCGCACTTGTGTTGGTGTTGAAAAACCACATTTCGCACTTGTGTTAGTGTTGAAAAACCACTTTTCGCACTTGTGTTGGTGCAGGAAACCACTTTTGCACTTGTATTAGTGTAGAAAAAACACTTTTCGCACTTGTGTTAGTGTTGAAAAACCACTTTTCGCACTTGTGTTGGTGCAGGAAACCACTTTTGCACTTGTATTAGTGTGGAAAAACCACTTTTTGCACTTGTGTTAGTGTTGAAAAACCACTTTTCGCACTTGTGTTAGTGTTGAAAAACCACTTTTCGCACTTGTGTTAGTGTTGAAAAACCACTTTTCGCACTTGTGTTAGTGTTGAAAATCCATTTTTCGCACTTGTGTTGGTGCAGGAAACCACTTTTGCACTTGTATTAGTGTGGACAAAAACACTTTTGCACTTGTGATAGTGTTGAAAAACCACTTTTTGCACTTGTGTTAGTGTTGAAAAACCACTTTTCGCACTTGTGTTGGTGCAGGAAACCACTTTTGCACTTGTATTAGTGTGGAAAAAACACTTTTTGCACTTGTGATAGTGTTGAAAAACCACTTTTCGCACTTGTGTTAGTGTTGAAAAACCACTTTTAGCACTTGTGTTGGTGCAGGAAACCACTTTTGCACTTGTATTAGTGTGGAAAAACCACTTTTCGCACTTGTGATAGTGTTGAAAAACCACTTTTTGCACTTGTATTAGTGTGGAAAAACCACTTTTCGCACTTGTGTTAGTGTTGAAAAACCACTTTTTGCACTTGTGTTAGTGTTGAAAAACCACTTTTCGCACTTGTGTTGGTGCAGGAAACCAGTTTTCGCACTTGTATTAGTGTGGAAAAACCACTTTTCGCACTTGTGTTGGTGCAGGAAACCACTTTTCGCACTTGTATTAGTGTGGCAAAACCACTTTTCGCACTTGTGTTAGTGTTGAAAAACCACTTTTTGCACGTGTGTTGGTGCAGGAAACCACTTTTGCACTTGTATTAGTGTGGAAAAACCACTTTTCGCACTTGTTTTAGTGTTGAAAAACCACTTTTCGCACTTGTGTTAGTGTTGAAAAACCACTTTTCGCACTTGTGTTGGTGCAGGAAACCACTTTTGCACTTGTATTAGTGTGGAAAAAACACTTTTTGCACTTGTGATAGTGTTGAAAAACCACTTTTCGCACTTGTGTTAGTGTTGAAAAACCACTTTTCGCACTTGTGTTAGTGTTGAAAAACCACTTTTCGCACTTGTGTTGGTGCAGGAAACCACTTTTGCACTTGTATTAGTGTGGAAAAAACACTTTTTGCACTTGTATTAGTGTGGAAAAACCACTTTTCGCACTTGTGTTAGTGTTGAAAAACCACTTTTCGCACTTGTGTTAGTGTTGAAAAACCACTTTTCACACTTGTGTTAGTGTTGAAAAACCACTTTTCACACTTGTGTTGGTGCAGGAAACCACTTTTGCACTTGTATTAGTGTGGAAAAACCACTTTTCGCACTTGTGTTAGTGTTGAAAAACCACTTTTCGCACTTGTGCTAGTGTTGAAAAACCACTTTTCGCACTTGTGTTAGTGTTGAAAAACCACTTTTCGCACTTGTGTTGGTGCAGGAAACCACTTTTGCACTTGTATTAGTGTGGAAAAACCACTTTTCGCACTTGTGTTAGTGTTGAAAAACCACTTTTTGCACTTGTGATAGTGTTGAAAAACCACTTTTCGCACTTGTGTTAGTGTTGAAAAACCACTTTTCGCACTTGTGTTGGTGCAGGAAACCACTTTTGCACTTGTATTAGTGTGGAAAAAACACTTTTTGCACTTGTGTTAGTGTTGAAAAACCACTTTTCGCACTTGTGTTAGTGTTGAAAAACCACTTTTCGCACTTGTGTTGGTGCAGGAAACCACTTTTGCACTTGTATTAGTGTGGAAAAAACACTTTTTGCACTTGTGATAGTGTTGAAAAACCACTTTTCGCACTTGTGTTAGTGTTGAAAAACCACTTTTCGCACTTGTGTTGGTGCAGGAAACCACTTTTGCATTGTATTAGTGTGGAAAAACAACTTTTCGCACTTGTGTTAGTGCTGAAAAACCACTTTTCGCACTTGTGTTAGTGTTGAAAAACCACTTTTCGCACTTGTGTTAGTGTTTAAAAACCACTTTTCGCACTTGTGTTGGTGCAGGAAACCACTTTTGCACTTGTATTAGTGTGGAAAAAACACTTTTCGCACTTGTGTTAGTGTTGAAAAACCACTTTTCGCACTTGTGTTAGTGTTGAAAAACCACTTTTGCACTTGTATTAGTGTGGAAAAAACACTTTTTGCACTTGTGATAGTGTTGAAAAACCACTTTTCGCACTTGTGTTAGTGTTGAAAATCCATTTTTCGCACTTGTGTTGGTGCAGGAAACCACTTTTGCACTTGTATTAGTGTGGACAAAAACACTTTTGCACTTGTGACAGTGTTGAAAAACCACTTTTTGCACTTGTGTTAGTGTTGAAAAACCACTTTTCGCACTTGTGTTGGTGCAGGAAACCACTTTTGCACTTGTATTAGTGTGGAAAAAACACTTTTTGCACTTGTGATAGTGTTGAAAAACCACTTTTCGCACTTGTGTTAGTGTTGAAAAACCACTTTTCGCACTTGTGTTGGTGCAGGAAACCACTTTTGCACTTGTATTAGTGTGGAAAAAACACTTTTTGCACTTGTGATAGTGTTGAAAAACCACTTTTCGCACTTGTGTTAGTGTTGAAAAACCACTTTTCGCACTTGTGTTAGTGTTGAAAAACCACTTTTCGCACGTGTTGGTGCAGGAAACCACTTTTGCACTTGTATTAGTGTGGAAAAAACACTTTTTGCACTTGTGATAGTGTTGAAAAACCACTTTTCGCACTTGTGTTAGTGTTGAAAAACCACTTTTCGCACTTGTGTTGGTGCAGGAAACCACTTTTGCACTTGTATTAGTGTGGAAAAAACACTTTTTGCACTTGTGATAGTGTTGAAAAACCACTTTTCACACTTGTGTTAGTGTTGAAAAACCACTTTTCGCACTTGTGTTGGTGCAGGAAACCACTTTTGCACTTGTATTAGTGTGGAAAAACCACTTTTCGCACTTGTGTTAGTGTTGAAAAACCACTTTTCGCACTTGTGTTAGTGTTGAAAAACCACTTTTCGCACTTGTGTTAGTGTTGAAAAACCACTTTTCGCACTTGTGTTGGTGCAGGAAACCACTTTTGCACTTGTATTAGTGTGGAAAAAACACTTTTTGCACTTGTGTTAGTGTTGAAAAACCACTTTTCGCACTTGTGTTAGTGTTGAAAAACCACTTTTCGCACTTGTGTTGGTGCAAGAAACCACTTTTGCACTTGTATTAGTGTGGAAAACCACTTTTCGCACTTGTGTTAGTGTTGAAAAACTACTTTTCGCACTTGTGTTGGTGCAGGAAACCACTTTTGCACTTGTATTAGTGTGGAAAAAACACTTTTTGCACTTGTGATAGTGTTGAAAAACCACATTTCGCACTTGTGTTAGTGTTGAAAAACCACTTTTCGCACTTGTGTTGGTGCAGGAAACCACTTTTGCACTTGTATTAGTGTGGAAAAAACACTTTTCGCACTTGTATAAGTGTGGAAAAACCACTTTTCGCACTTGTGTTAGTGTTGAAAAACCACTTTTCGCACATGTGTTGGTGCAGGAAACCACTTTTGCACTAGTATTAGTGTGGGAAAACCACTTTTCGCACTTGTGTTGGTGCAGGAAACCACTTTTGCACTTGTATTAGTGTGGAAAAACCACTTTTCGCACTTGTGTTAGTGTTGAAAAACC
The DNA here is from genome assembly GCF_964187855.1 of Myxine glutinosa. Lineage (NCBI taxonomy): Eukaryota > Metazoa > Chordata > Myxini > Myxiniformes > Myxinidae > Myxine > Myxine glutinosa. The sequence goes on along the minus strand of NW_027616690.1, from coordinate 18,076 downwards.
ACTTTTTGCACTTGTGTTAGTGTTGAAAAACCACTTTTCGCACTTGTGTTGGTGCAGGAAACCACTTTTGCACTTGTATTAGTGTGGAAAAACCACTTTTCGCACTTGTGTTAGTGTTGAAAAACCACTTTTCGCACTTGTGTTGGTGCAGGAAACCACTTTTTGCACTTGTATTAGTGTGGGAAAACCACTTTTCGCACTTGTGATAGTGTTGAAAAACCACTTTTCGCACTTGTGTTAGTGTTGAAAAACCACTTTTCGCACTTGTGTTAGTGTTGAAAAACCACTTTTCGCACTTGTGTTGGTGTTGAAAAACCACTTTTCGCACTTGTGTTGGTGCAGGAAACCTCTTTTGCACTTGTATTAGTGTGGAAAAAACACTTTTTGCACTTGTGATAGTGTTGAAAAACCACTTTTCGCACTTGTGTTGGTGTTGAAAAACCACTTTTCGCACTTGTGTTGGTGCAGGAAACCTCTTTTGCACTTGTATTAGTGTGGAAAAAACACTTTTTGCACTTGTGATAGTGTTGAAAAACCACTTTTCGCACTTGTGTTAGTGTTGAAAAACCACTTTTCGCACTTGTGTTAGTGTTGAAAAACCACTTTTCGCACGTGTTGGTGCAGGAAACCACTTTTGCACTTGTATTAGTGTGGAAAAAACACTTTTTGCACTTGTGATAGTGTTGAAAAACCACTTTTCGCACTTGTGTTAGTGTTGAAAAACCACTTTTCGCACTTGTGTTAGTGTTGAAAAACCACTTTTCGCACGTGTTGGTGCAGGAAACCACTTTTGCACTTGTTTGCACTTGTGATAGTGTTGAAAAACCACTTTTCGCACTTGTGTTAGTGTTGAAAAACCACTTTTCGCACTTATGTTGGTGCAGGAAACCACTTTTGCACTTGTATTAGTGTGGAAAAAACACTTTTTGCACTTGTGATAGTGTTGAAAAACCACTTTTCGCACTTGTGTTAGTGTTGAAAAACCACTTTTCGCACTTGTGTTGGTGCAGTAAACCACTTTTGCACTTGCAGTAGTGTGGAAAAACCACTTTTCGCACTTGTGTTAGTGTTGAAAAACCACTTTTCGCACTTGTGTTAGTGTTGAAAAACCACTTTTCGCACTTGTGTTGGTGCAGGAAACCACTTTTGTACTTGTATTAGTGTGGAAAAAACACTTTTTGCATTTGTGATAGTGTTGAAAAACCACTTTTCGCACTTGTGTTGGTGCAGGAAACCACTTTTGCACTTGTATTAGTGTGGAAAAAACACTTTTTGCACTTGTGTTAGTGTTGAAAAACCACTTTTCGCACTTGTGTTAGTGTTGAAAAACCACTTTTCGCACTTGTGTTGGTGCAAGAAACCACTTTTGCACTTGTATTAGTGTGGAAAACCACTTTTCGCACTTGTGTTAGTGTTGAAAAACCACTTTTCGCACTTGTGTTGGTGCAGGAAACCACTTTTGCACTTGTATTAGTGTGGAAAAAACACTTTTTGCACTTGTGATAGTGTTGAAAAACCACATTTCGCACTTGTGTTAGTGTTGAAAAACCACTTTTCGCACTTGTGTTGGTGCAGGAAACCACTTTTGCACTTGTATTAGTGTGAAAAAAACACTTTTCGCACTTGTATTAGTGTGGAAAAACCACTTTTCGCACTTGTGTTAGTGTTGAAAAACCACTTTTCGCACTTGTGTTGGTGCAGGAAACCACTTTTGCACTTGTATTAGTGTGGAAAAACCACTTTTCGCACTTACGTTGGTGCAGGAAACCACTTTTGCACTTGTATTAGTGTGGAAAAACCACTTTTCGCACTTGTGTTAGTGTTGAAAAACCACTTTTTGCACTTGTGTTAGTGTTGAAAAACCACTTTTCGCACTTGTGTTGGTGCAGGAAACCACTCTTGCACTTGTATTAGTGTGGAAAAACCACTTTTCGCACTTGTGTTAGTGTTGAAAAACCACTTTTCGCACTTGTGTTGGTGCAGGAAACCACTTTTGCACTTGTATTAGTGTGGGAAAACCACTTTTCGCACTTGTGATAGTGTTGAAAAACCACTTTTCGCACTTGTGTTAGTGTTGAAAAACCACTTTTCGCACTTGTGTTGGTGCAGGAAACCACTTTTGCACTTGTATTAGTGTGGGAAAACCACTTTTCGCACTTGTGATAGTGTTGAAAAACCACTTTTCGTACTTGTGTTAGTGTTGAAAAACCACTTTTCGCACTTGTGTTAGTGTTGAAAAACCACTTTTCGCACGTGTTGGTGCAGGAAACCACTTTTGCACTTGTATTAGTGTGGAAAAAACACTTTTTGCACTTGTGTTAGTGTTGAAAAACCACTTTTCGCACTTGTGTTGGTGCAGGAAACCACTTTTGCACTTGTATTAGTGTGGAAAAAACACTTTTTGCACTTGTGATAGTGTTGAAAAACCACTTTTCGCACTTGTGTTAGTGTTGAAAAACCACTTTTCGCACTTGTGTTCGTGTTGAAAAACCACTTTTCGCACTTGTGTTGGTGCAGGAAACCACTTTTGCACTTGTATTAGTGTGGAAAAAACACTTTTTGCACTTGTGATAGTGTTGAAAAACCACTTTTCGCACTTGTGTTAGTGTTGAAAAACCACTTTTCGCACTTGTGTTGGTGCAGGAAACCACTTTTGCATTGTATTAGTGTGGAAAAACAACTTTTCGCACTTGTGTTAGTGTTGAAAAACCACTTTTCGCACTTGTGTTAGTGTTGAAAAACCACTTTTCGCACTTGTGTTAGTGTTGAAAAACCACTTTTCGCACTTGTGTTGGTGCAGGAAACCACTTTTGCACTTGTATTAGTGTGGAAAAAACACTTTTCGCACTTGTGTTAGTGTTGAAAAACCACTTTTCGCACTTGTGTTAGTGTTGAAAAACCACTTTTGCACTTGTATTAGTGTGGAAAAAACACTTTTTGCACTTGTGATAGTGTTGAAAAACCACTTTTCGCACTTGTGTTAGTGTTGAAAAACCACATTTCGCACTTGTGTTGGTGCAGGAAACCACTTTTGCACTTGTATTAGTGTGGAAAAAAACACTTTTTGCACTTGTGATAGTGTTGAAAAACCACTTTTCGCACTTGTGTTAGTGTTGAAAAACCACTTTTCGCACTTGTGTTGGTGCAGGAAACCACTTTTGCACTTGTATTAGTGTGAAAAAACACTTTTTGCAATTGTGATCGTGTTGAAAAACCACTTTTCGCACTTGTGTTGGTGCAGGAAACCACTTTTGCACTTGTATTAGTGTGGAAAAACCACTTTTCGCACTTGTGTTAGTGTTGAAAAACCACTTTTCGCACTTGTGTTAGTGTTGAAAAACCACTTTTCGCACTTGTGTTGGTGTTGAAAAACCACTTTTCGCACTTGTGTTAGTGTTGAAAATCCATTTTTCGCACTTGTGTTGGTGCAGGAAACCACTTTTGCACTTGAATTAGTGTGGACAAAAACACTTTTGCACTTGTGATAGTGTTGAAAAACCACTTTTTGCACTTGTGTTAGTGTTGAAAAACCACTTTTCGCACTTGTGTTGGTGCAGGAAACCACTTTTGCACTTGTATTAGTGTGGAAAAAACACTTTTTGCACTTGTGATAGTGTTGAAAAACCACTTTTCGCACTTGTGTTAGTGTTGAAAAACCACTTTTCGCACTTGTGTTGGTGCAGGAAACCACTTTTGCACTTGTATTAGTGTGGAAAACCACTTTTCGCACTTGTGTTAGTGTTGAAAAACCACTTTTCGCACTTGTGTTAGTGTTGAAAAACCACTTTTCACACTTGTGTTAGTGTTGAAAAACCACTTTTCGCACTTGTGTTGGTGCAGGAAACCACTTTTGCACTTGTATTAGTGTGGAAAAAACACTTTTTGCACTTGTGATAGTGTTGAAAAACCACTTTTCACACTTGTGTTAGTGTTGATAAACCACTTTTCGCACTTGTGTTGGTGCAGGAAACCACTTTTGCACTTGTATTAGTGTGGAAAAAACACTTTTTGCACTTGTGATAGTGTTGAAAAACCACTTTTCACACTTGTGTTAGTGTTGAAAAACCACTTTTCGCACTTGTGTTAGTGTTGAAAAACCACTTTTCGCACTTGTGTTGGTGCAGGAAACCAATTTTGCACTTGTATTAGTGTGGAAAAACACACTTTTTGCACTTGTGATAGTGTTGAAAAACCACTTTTCGCACTTGTGTTAGTGTTGAAAAACCACTATTCGCACTTGTGTTGGTGCAGGAAACCACTTTTGCACTTGTCTTAGTTTGGAAAAAACACTTTTTGCACTTGTGATAGTGTTGAAAAACCACTTTTCGCACTTGTGTTGGTGCAGGAAACCACTTTTGCACTTGTATTAGTGTGGAAAAACCACTTTTCGCCCTTGTGTTAGTGTTGAAAAACCACTTTTCGCACTTGTGTTAGTGTTGAAAAACCACTTTTCGCACTTGTGTTGGTGCAGGAAACCACTTTTGCACTTGTATTAGTGTGGAAAAAACACTTTTTGCACTTGTGATAGTGTTGAAAAACCACTTTTCGCACTTGTGTTAGTGTTGAAAAACCACTTTTCGCACTTGTGTTGGTGCAGGAAACCACTTTTGCACTTGTATTAGTGTTGAAAAACCACTTTTCGCACTTGTATTAGTGTTGAAAAACCACTTTTCGCACTTGTATTAGTGTGGAAAAAACACTTTTCGCACCTGTGTTGGTGCAGGAAACCACTTTTTGCACTTGTATTAGTGTGGAAAAACCACTTTTCGCACTTGTGTTAGTGTTGAAAAACCACTTTTCGCACTTGTGTTGGTGCAGGAAACCACTTTTGCACTTGTATTAGTGTGGAAAAAACACTTTTTGCACTTGTGATAGTGTTGAAAAACCACTTTTCGCACTTGTGTTAGTGTTGAAAAACCACTTTTCGCACTTGTGTTAGTGTTGAAAAACCACTTTTCGCACGTGTTGGTGCAGGAAACCACTTTTGCACTTGTATTAGTGTGGAAAAAACACTTTTTGCACTTGTGATAGTGTTGAAAAACCACTTTTCGCACTTGTGTTAGTGTTGAAAAACCACTTTTCGCACTTGTGTTGGTGCAGGAAACCACTTTTGCACTTGTATTAGTGTGGAAAAAACACTTTTTGCACTTGTGATAGTGTTGAAAAACCACTTTTCACACTTGTGTTAGTGTTGAAAAACCACTTTTCGCACTTGTGTTGGTGCAGGAAACCACTTTTGCACTTGTATTAGTGTGGAAAAACCACTTTTCGCACTTGTGTTAGTGTTGAAAAACCACTTTTCGCACTTGTGTTAGTGTTGAAAAACCACTTTTCGCACTTGTGTTAGTGTTGAAAAACCACTTTTCGCACTTGTGTTGGTGCAGGAAACCACTTTTGCACTTGTATTAGTGTGGAAAAAAACACTTTTTGCACTTGTGTTAGTGTTGAAAAACCACTTTTCGCACTTGTGTTAGTGTTGAAAAACCACTTTTCGGACTTGTGTTGGTGCAAGAAACCACTTTTGCACTTGTATTAGTGTGGAAAACCACTTTTCGCACTTGTGTTAGTGTTGAAAAACTACTTTTCGCACTTGTGTTGGTGCAGGAAACCACTTTTGCACTTGTATTAGTGTGGAAAAAACACTTTTTGCACTTGTGATAGTGTTGAAAAACCACATTTCGCACTTGTGTTAGTGTTGAAAAACCACTTTTCGCACTTGTGTTGGTGCAGGAAACCACTTTTGCACTTGTATTAGTGTGGAAAAAACACTTTTCGCACTTGTATTAGTGTGGAAAAACCACTTTTCGCACTTGTGTTAGTGTTGAAAAACCACTTTTCGCACATGTGTTGGTGCAGGAAACCACTTTTGCACTTGTATTAGTGTGGGAAAACCACTTTTCGCACTTGTGTTTGTGCAGGAAACCACTTTTGCACTTGTATTAGTGTGGAAAAACCACTTTTCGCACTTGTGTTAGTGTTGAAAAACCACTTTTTGCACTTGTGTTAGTGTTGAAAAACCACTTTTCGCACTTGTGTTGGTGCAGGAAACCACTTTTGCACTTGTATTAGTGTGGAAAAACCACTTTTCGCACTTGTGTTAGTGTTGAAAAACCACTTTTCGCACTTGTGTTGGTGCAGGAAACCACTTTTGCACTTGTATTAGTGTGGGAAAACCACTTTTCGCACTTGTGATAGTGTTGAAAAACCACTTTTCGCACTTGTGTTAGTGTTGAAAAACCACTTTTCGCACTTGTGTTAGTGTTGAAAAACCACTTTTCGCACGTGTTGGTGCAGGAAACCACTTTTGCACTTGTATTAGTGTGGAAAAAACACTTTTTGCACTTGTGTTAGTGTTGAAAAACCACTTTTCGCACATGTGTTGGTGCAGGAAACCACTTTTGCACTTGTATTAGTGTGGAAAAAACACTTTTTGCACTTGTGATAGTGTTGAAAAACCACTTTTCGCACTTGTGTTAGTGTTGAAAAACCACTTTTCGCACTTGTGTTCGTGTTGAAAAACCACTTTTCGCACTTGTGTTGGTGCAGGAAACCACTTTTGCACTTGTATTAGTGTGGAAAAAAACACTTTTTGCACTTGTGATAGTGTTGAAAAACCACTTTTCGCACTTGTGTTAGTGTTGAAAAACCACTTTTCGCACTTGTGTTGGTGCAGGAAACCACTTTTGCATTGTATTAGTGTGGAAAAACAACTTTTCGCACTTGTGTTAGTGTTGAAAAACCACTTTTCGCACTTGTGTTAGTGTTGAAAAACCACTTTTCGCACTTGTGTTAGTGTTGAAAAACCACTTTTCGCACTTGTGTTGGTGCAGGAAACCACTTTTGCACTTGCATTAGTGTGGAAAAAACACTTTTCGCACTTGTGTTAGTGTTGAAAAACCACTTTTCGCACTTGTGTTAGTGTTGAAAAACCACTTTTGCACTTGTATTAGTGTGGAAAAAACACTTTTTGCACTTGTGATAGTGTTGAAAAACCACTTTTCGCACTTGTGTTAGTGTTGAAAAACCACATTTCGCACTTGTGTTGGTGCAGGAAACCACTTTTGCACTTGTATTAGTGTGGAAAAAACACTTTTTGCACTTGTGATAGTGTTGAAAAACCACTTTTCGCACTTGTGTTAGTGTTGAAAAACCACTTTTCGCACTTGTGTTGGTGCAGGAAACCACTTTTGCACTTGTATTAGTGTGGGAAAAAACACTTTTTGCACTTGTGATAGTGTTGAAAAACCACTTTTCGCACTTGTGTTGGTGCAGGAAACCACTTTTGCACTTGTATTAGTGTGGAAAAACCACTTTTCGCACTTGTGTTAGTGTTGAAAAACCACTTTTCGCACTTGTGTTAGTGTTGAAAAACCACTTTTCGCACTTGTGTTAGTGTTGAAAAACCACTTTTCGCACTTGTGTTAGTGTTGAAAATCCATTTTTCGCACTTGTGTTGGTGCAGGAAACCACTTTTGCACTTGTATTAGTGTGGAAAAAACACTTTTTGCACTTGTGATAGTGTTGAAAAACCACTTTTCGCACTTGTGTTGGTGCAGGAAACCTCTTTTGCACTTGTATTAGTGTGGAAAAAACACTTTTTGCACTTGTGATAGTGTTGAAAAACCACTTTTCGCACTTGTGTTAGTGTTGAAAAACCACTTTTCGCACTTGTGTTAGTGTTGAAAAACCACTTTTCGCACGTGTTGGTGCAGGAAACCACTTTTGCACTTGTATTAGTGTGGAAAAAACACTTTTTGCACTTGTGATAGTGTTGAAAAACCACTTTTCGCACTTGTGTTAGTGTTGAAAAACCACTTTTCGCACTTGTGTTAGTGTTGAAAAACCACTTTTCGCACGTGTTGGTGCAGGAAACCACTTTTGCACTTGTATTAGTGTGGAAAAAACACTTTTTGCACTTGTGATAGTGTTGAAAAACCACTTTTCGCACTTGTGTTAGTGTTGAAAAACCACTTTTCGCACTTATGTTGGTGCAGGAAACCACTTTTGCACTTGTATTAGTGTGGAAAAAAACACTTTTTGCACTTGTGATAGTGTTGAAAAACCACTTTTCGCACTTGTGTTAGTGTTGAAAAACCACTTTTCGCACTTGTGTTGGTGCAGTAAACCACTTTTGCACTTGCAGTAGTGTGGAAAAACCACTTTTCGCACTTGTGTTAGTGTTGAAAAACCACTTTTCGCACTTGTGTTAGTGTTGAAAAACCACTTTTCGCACTTGTGTTGGTGCAGGAAACCACTTTTGCACTTGTATTAGTGTGGAAAAAACACTTTTTGCATTTGTGATAGTGTTGAAAAACCACTTTTCGCACTTGTGTTGGTGCAGGAAACCACTTTTGCACTTGTATTAGTGTGGAAAAAACACTTTTTGCACTTGTGTTAGTGTTGAAAAACCACTTTTCGCACTTGTGTTGGTGTTGAAAAACCACTTTTCGCACTTGTGTTGGTGCAGGAAACCTCTTTTGCACTTGTATTAGTGTGGAAAAAACACTTTTTGCACTTGTGATAGTGTTGAAAAACCACTTTTCGCACTTGTGTTAGTGTTGAAAAACCACTTTTCGCACTTGTGTTAGTGTTGAAAAACCACTTTTCGCACTTGTGTTAGTGTTGAAAAACCACTTTTCGCACGTGTTGGTGCAGGAAACCACTTTTGCACTTGTATTAGTGTGGAAAAAACACTTTTTGCACTTGTGATAGTGTTGAAAAACCACTTTTCGCACTTGTGTTAGTGTTGAAAAACCACTTTTCGCACTTGTGTTAGTGTTGAAAAACCACTTTTCGCACGTGTTGGTGCAGGAAACCACTTTTGCACTTGTTTGCACTTGTGATAGTGTTGAAAAACCACTTTTCGCACTTGTGTTAGTGTTGAAAAACCACTTTTCGCACTTATGTTGGTGCAGGAAACCACTTTTGCACTTGTATTAGTGTGGAAAAAACACTTTTTGCACTTGTGATAGTGTTGAAAAACCCGCACTTGTGTTAGTGTTGAAAAACCACTTTTCGCACTTGTGTTGGTGCAGTAAACCACTTTTGCACTTGCAGTAGTGTGGAAAAACCACTTTTCGCACTTGTGTTAGTGTTGAAAAACCACTTTTCGCACTTGTGTTAGTGTTGAAAAACCACTTTTCGCACTTGTGTTGGTGCAGGAAACCACTTTTGCACTTGTATTAGTGTGGAAAAAACACTTTTTGCATTTGTGATAGTGTTGAAAAACCACTTTTCGCACTTGTGTTGGTGCAGGAAACCACTTTTGCACTTGTATTAGTGTGGAAAAAACACTTTTTGCACTTGTGTTAGTGTTGAAAAACCACTTTTCGCACTTGTGTTAGTGTTGAAAAACCACTTTTCGCACTTGTGTTGGTGCAAGAAACCACTTTTGCACTTGTATTAGTGTGGAAAACCACTTTTCGCACTTGTGTTAGTGTTGAAAAACCACTTTTCGCACTTGTGTTGGTGCAGGAAACCACTTTTGCACTTGTATTAGTGTGGAAAAAACACTTTTTGCACTTGTGATAGTGTTGAAAAACCACATTTCGCACTTGTGTTAGTGTTGAAAAACCACTTTTCGCACTTGTGTTGGTGCAGGAAACCACTTTTGCACTTGTATTAGTGTGAAAAAAACACTTTTCGCACTTGTATTAGTGTGGAAAAACCACTTTTCGCACTTGTGTTAGTGTTGAAAAACCACTTTTCGCACTTGTGTTGGTGCAGGAAACCACTTTTGCACTTGTATTAGTGTGGAAAAACCACTTTTCGCACTTACGTTGGTGCAGGAAACCACTTTTGCACTTGTATTAGTGTGGAAAAACCACTTTTCGCACTTGTGTTAGTGTTGAAAAACCACTTTTTGCACTTGTGTTAGTGTTGAAAAACCACTTTTCGCACTTGTGTTGGTGCAGGAAACCACTTTTGCACTTGTATTAGTGTGGAAAAACCACTTTTCGCACTTGTGTTAGTGTTGAAAAACCACTTTTCGCACTTGTGTTGGTGCAGGAAACCACTTTTGCACTTGTATTAGTGTGGGAAAACCACTTTTCGCACTTGTGATAGTGTTGAAAAACCACTTTTCGCACTTGTGTTAGTGTTGAAAAACCACTTTTCGCACTTGTGTTGGTGCAGGAAACCACTTTTGCACTTGTATTAGTGTGGGAAAACCACTTTTCGCACTTGTGATAGTGTTGAAAAACCACTTTTCGTACTTGTGTTAGTGTTGAAAAACCACTTTTCGCACTTGTGTTAGTGTTGAAAAACCACTTTTCGCACGTGTTGGTGCAGGAAACCACTTTTGCACTTGTATTAGTGTGGAAAAAACACTTTTTGCACTTGTGTTAGTGTTGAAAAACCACTTTTCGCACTTGTGTTGGTGCAGGAAACCACTTTTGCACTTGTATTAGTGTGGAAAAAACACTTTTTGCACTTGTGATAGTGTTGAAAAACCACTTTTCGCACTTGTGTTAGTGTTGAAAAACCACTTTTCGCACTTGTGTTCGTGTTGAAAAACCACTTTTCGCACTTGTGTTGGTGCAGGAAACCACTTTTGCACTTGTATTAGTGTGGAAAAAACACTTTTTGCACTTGTGATAGTGTTGAAAAACCACTTTTCGCACTTGTGTTAGTGTTGAAAAACCACTTTTCGCACTTGTGTTGGTGCAGGAAACCACTTTTGCATTGTATTAGTGTGGAAAAACAACTTTTCGCACTTGTGTTAGTGTTGAAAAACCACTTTTCGCACTTGTGTTAGTGTTGAAAAACCACTTTTCGCACTTGTGTTAGTGTTGAAAAACCACTTTTCGCACTTGTGTTGGTGCAGGAAACCACTTTTGCACTTGTATTAGTGTGGAAAAAACACTTTTCGCACTTGTGTTAGTGTTGAAAAACCACTTTTCGCACTTGTGTTAGTGTTGAAAAACCACTTTTGCACTTGTATTAGTGTGGAAAAAACACTTTTTGCACTTGTGATAGTGTTGAAAAACCACTTTTCGCACTTGTGTTAGTGTTGAAAAACCACATTTCGCACTTGTGTTGGTGCAGGAAACCACTTTTGCACTTGTATTAGTGTGGAAAAAACACTTTTTGCACTTGTGATAGTGTTGAAAAACCACTTTTCGCACTTGTGTTAGTGTTGAAAAACCACTTTTCGCACTTGTGTTGGTGCAGGAAACCACTTTTGCACTTGTATTAGTGTGAAAAAACACTTTTTGCACTTGTGATCGTGTTGAAAAACCACTTTTCGCACTTGTGTTGGTGCAGGAAACCACTTTTGCACTTGTATTAGTGTGGAAAAACCACTTTTCGCACTTGTGTTAGTGTTGAAAAACCACTTTTCGCACTTGTGTTAGTGTTGAAAAACCACTTTTCGCACTTGTGTTGGTGTTGAAAAACCACTTTTCGCACTTGTGTTAGTGTTGAAAATCCATTTTTCGCACTTGTGTTGGTGCAGGAAACCACTTTTGCACTTGAATTAGTGTGGACAAAAACACTTTTGCACTTGTGATAGTGTTGAAAAACCACTTTTTGCACTTGTGTTAGTGTTGAAAAACCACTTTTCGCACTTGTGTTGGTGCAGGAAACCACTTTTGCACTTGTATTAGTGTGGAAAAAACACTTTTTGCACTTGTGATAGTGTTGAAAAACCACTTTTCGCACTTGTGTTAGTGTTGAAAAACCACTTTTCGCACTTGTGTTGGTGCAGGAAACCACTTTTGCACTTGTATTAGTGTGGAAAACCACTTTTCGCACTTGTGTTAGTGTTGAAAAACCACTTTTCGCACTTGTGTTAGTGTTGAAAAACCACTTTTCACACTTGTGTTAGTGTTGAAAAACCACTTTTCGCACTTGTGTTGGTGCAGGAAACCACTTTTGCACTTGTATTAGTGTGGAAAAAACACTTTTTGCACTTGTGATAGTGTTGAAAAACCACTTTTCGCACTTGTGTTAGTGTTGAAAAACCACTTTTCGCACTTGTGTTCGTGTTGAAAAACCACTTTTCGCACTTGTGTTGGTGCAGGAAACCACTTTTGCACTTGTATTAGTGTGGAAAAAACACTTTTTGCACTTGTGATAGTGTTGAAAAACCACTTTTCGCACTTGTGTTAGTGTTGAAAAACCACTTTTCGCACTTGTGTTGGTGCAGGAAACCACTTTTGCATTGTATTAGTGTGGAAAAACAACTTTTCGCACTTGTGTTAGTGTTGAAAAACCACTTTTCGCACTTGTGTTAGTGTTGAAAAACCACTTTTCGCACTTGTGTTAGTGTTGAAAAACCACTTTTCGCACTTGTGTTGGTGCAGGAAACCACTTTTGCACTTGTATTAGTGTGGAAAAAACACTTTTCGCACTTGTGTTAGTGTTGAAAAACCACTTTTCGCACTTGTGTTAGTGTTGAAAAACCACTTTTGCACTTGTATTAGTGTGGAAAAAACACTTTTTGCACTTGTGATAGTGTTGAAAAACCACTTTTCGCACTTGTGTTAGTGTTGAAAAACCACATTTCGCACTTGTGTTGGTGCAGGAAACCACTTTTGCACTTGTATTAGTGTGGAAAAAACACTTTTTGCACTTGTGATAGTGTTGAAAAACCACTTTTCGCACTTGTGTTAGTGTTGAAAAACCACTTTTCGCACTTGTGTTGGTGCAGGAAACCACTTTTGCACTTGTATTAGTGTGAAAAAACACTTTTTGCACTTGTGATCGTGTTGAAAAACCACTTTTCGCACTTGTGTTGGTGCAGGAAACCACTTTTGCACTTGTATTAGTGTGGAAAAACCACTTTTCGCACTTGTGTTAGTGTTGAAAAACCACTTTTCGCACTTGTGTTAGTGTTGAAAAACCACTTTTCGCACTTGTGTTGGTGTTGAAAAACCACTTTTCGCACTTGTGTTAGTGTTGAAAATCCATTTTTCGCACTTGTGTTGGTGCAGGAAACCACTTTTGCACTTGAATTAGTGTGGACAAAAACACTTTTGCACTTGTGATAGTGTTGAAAAACCACTTTTTGCACTTGTGTTAGTGTTGAAAAACCACTTTTCGCACTTGTGTTGGTGCAGGAAACCACTTTTGCACTTGTATTAGTGTGGAAAAAACACTTTTTGCACTTGTGATAGTGTTGAAAAACCACTTTTCGCACTTGTGTTAGTGTTGAAAAACCACTTTTCGCACTTGTGTTGGTGCAGGAAACCACTTTTGCACTTGTATTAGTGTGGAAAACCACTTTTCGCACTTGTGTTAGTGTTGAAAAACCACTTTTCGCACTTGTGTTAGTGTTGAAAAACCACTTTTCACACTTGTGTTAGTGTTGAAAAACCACTTTTCGCACTTGTGTTGGTGCAGGAAACCACTTTTGCACTTGTATTAGTGTGGAAAAAACACTTTTTGCACTTGTGATAGTGTTGAAAAACCACTTTTCACACTTGTGTTAGTGTTGATAAACCACTTTTCGCACTTGTGTTGGTGCAGGAAACCACTTTTGCACTTGTATTAGTGTGGAAAAAACACTTTTTGCACTTGTGATAGTGTTGAAAAACCACTTTTCACACTTGTGTTAGTGTTGAAAAACCACTTTTCGCACTTGTGTTAGTGTTGAAAAACCACTTTTCGCACTTGTGTTGGTGCAGGAAACCAATTTTGCACTTGTATTAGTGTGGAAAAAACACTTTTTGCACTTGTGATAGTGTTGAAAAACCACTTTTCGCACTTGTGTTAGTGTTGAAAAACCACTATTCGCACTTGTGTTGGTGCAGGAAACCACTTTTGCACTTGTCTTAGTTTGGAAAAAACACTTTTTGCACTTGTGATAGTGTTGAAAAAACACTTTTCGCACTTGTGTTGGTGCAGGAAACCACTTTTGCACTTGTATTAGTGTGGAAAAACCACTTTTCGCCCTTGTGTTAGTGTTGAAAAACCACTTTTCGCACTTGTGTTAGTGTTGAAAAACCACTTTTCGCACTTGTGTTGGTGCAGGAAACCACTTTTGCACTTGTATTAGTGTGGAAAAAACACTTTTTGCACTTGTGATAGTGTTGAAAAACCACTTTTCGCACTTGTGTTAGTGTTGAAAAACCACTTTTCGCACTTGTGTTGGTGCAGGAAACCACTTTTGCACTTGTATTAGTGTTGAAAAACCACTTTTCGCACTTGTATTAGTGTTGAAAAACCACTTTTCGCACTTGTATTAGTGTGGAAAAAACACTTTTCGCACCTGTGTTGGTGCAGGAAACCACTTTTTGCACTTGTATTAGTGTGGAAAAACCACTTTTCGCACTTGTGTTAGTGTTGAAAAACCACTTTTCGCACTTGTGTTGGTGCAGGAAACCACTTTTGCACTTGTATTAGTGTGGAAAAAACACTTTTTGCACTTGTGATAGTGTTGAAAAACCACTTTTCGCACTTGTGTTAGTGTTGAAAAACCACTTTTCGCACTTGTGTTAGTGTTGAAAAACCACTTTTCGCACGTGTTGGTGCAGGAAACCACTTTTGCACTTGTATTAGTGTGGAAAAAACACTTTTTGCACTTGTGATAGTGTTGAAAAACCACTTTTCGCACTTGTGTTAGTGTTGAAAAACCACTTTTCGCACTTGTGTTGGTGCAGGAAACCACTTTTGCACTTGTATTAGTGTGGAAAAAACACTTTTTGCACTTGTGATAGTGTTGAAAAACCACTTTTCACACTTGTGTTAGTGTTGAAAAACCACTTTTCGCACTTGTGTTGGTGCAGGAAACCACTTTTGCACTTGTATTAGTGTGGAAAAACCACTTTTCGCGCTTGTGTTAGTGTTGAAAAACCACTTTTCGCACTTGTGTTAGTGTTGAAAAACCACTTTTCGCACTTGTGTTAGTGTTGAAAAACCACTTTTCGCACTTGTGTTGGTGCAGGAAACCACTTTTGCACTTGTATTAGTGTGGAAAAAACACTTTTCGCACTTGTGTTAGTGTTGAAAAACCACTTTTCGCACTTGTGTTAGTGTTGAAAAACCACTTTTCGGACTTGTGTTGGTGCAAGAAACCACTTTTGCACTTGTATTAGTGTGGAAAACCACTTTTCGCACTTGTGTTAGTGTTGAAAAACTACTTTTCGCACTTGTGTTGGTGCAGGAAACCACTTTTGCACTTGTATTAGTGTGGGAAAACCACTTTTCGCACTTGTGATAGTGTTGAAAAACCACTTTTCGCACTTGTGTTAGTGTTGAAAAACCACTTTTCGCACTTGTGTTGGTGCAGGAAACCACTTTTGCACTTGTATTAGTGTGGGAAAACCACTTTTCGCACTTGTGATAGTGTTGAAAAACCACTTTTCGTACTTGTGTTAGTGTTGAAAAACCACTTTTCGCACATGTGTTAGTGTTGAAAAACCACTTTTGCACTTGTATTAGTGTGGGAAAACCACTTTTCGCACTTGTGTTGGTGCAGGAAACCACTTTTGCACTTGTATTAGTGTGGAAAAACCACTTTTCGCACTTGTGTTGGTGCAGGAAACCACTTTTTGCACTTGTGTTAGTGTTGAAAAACCACTTTTCGCACTTGTGATAGTGTTGAAAAACCACTTTTCGCACTTGTGTTGGTGCAGGAAACCACTTTTGCACTTGTATTAGTGTGGAAAAACCACTTTTCGCACTTGTGTTAGTGTTGAAAAACCACTTTTCGCACTTGTGTTAGTGTTGAAAAACCACTTTTCGCACTTGTGTTAGTGTTGAAAAACCACTTTTCGCACTTGTGTTAGTGTTGAAAATCCATTTTTCGCACTTGTGTTGGTGCAGGAAACCACTTTTGCACTTGTATTAGTGTGGAAAAAACACTTTTTGCACTTGTGATAGTGTTGAAAAACCACTTTTCGCACTTGTGTTGGTGCAGGAAACCTCTTTTGCACTTGTATTAGTGTGGAAAAAACACTTTTTGCACTTGTGATAGTGTTGAAAAACCACTTTTCGCACTTGTGTTAGTGTTGAAAAACCACTTTTCGCACTTGTGTTAGTGTTGAAAAACCACTTTTCGCACGTGTTGGTGCAGGAAACCACTTTTGCACTTGTATTAGTGTGGAAAAAACACTTTTTGCACTTGTGATAGTGTTGAAAAACCACTTTTCGCACTTGTGTTAGTGTTGAAAAACCACTTTTCGCACTTGTGTTAGTGTTGAAAAACCACTTTTCGCACGTGTTGGTGCAGGAAACCACTTTTGCACTTGTATTAGTGTGGAAAAAACACTTTTTGCACTTGTGATAGTGTTGAAAAACCACTTTTCGCACTTGTGTTAGTGTTGAAAAACCACTTTTCGCACTTATGTTGGTGCAGGAAACCACTTTTGCACTTGTATTAGTGTGGAAAAAACACTTTTTGCACTTGTGATAGTGTTGAAAAACCACTTTTCGCACTTGTGTTAGTGTTGAAAAACCACTTTTCGCACTTGTGTTGGTGCAGTAAACCACTTTTGCACTTGCAGTAGTGTGGAAAAACCACTTTTCGCACTTGTGTTAGTGTTGAAAAACCACTTTTCGCACTTGTGTTAGTGTTGAAAAACCACTTTTCGCACTTGTGTTGGTGCAGGAAACCACTTTTGCACTTGTATTAGTGTGGAAAAAACACTTTTTGCATTTGTGATAGTGTTGAAAAACCACTTTTCGCACTTGTGTTGGTGCAGGAAACCACTTTTGCACTTGTATTAGTGTGGAAAAAACACTTTTTGCACTTGTGTTAGTGTTGAAAAACCACTTTTCGCACTTGTGTTAGTGTTGAAAAACCACTTTTCGCACTTGTGTTGGTGCAAGAAACCACTTTTGCACTTGTATTAGTGTGGAAACCCACTTTTCGCACTTGTGTTAGTGTTGAAAAACCACTTTTCGCACTTGTGTTGGTGCAGGAAACCACTTTTGCACTTGTATTAGTGTGGAAAAAACACTTTTTGCACTTGTGATAGTGTTGAAAAACCACATTTCGCACTTGTGTTAGTGTTGAAAAACCACTTTTCGCACTTGTGTTGGTGCAGGAAACCACTTTTGCACTTGTATTAGTGTGAAAAAAACACTTTTCGCACTTGTATTAGTGTGGAAAAACCACTTTTCGCACTTGTGTTAGTGTTGAAAAACCACTTTTCGCACTTGTGTTGGTGCAGGAAACCGCT
The DNA here is from genome assembly GCF_964187855.1 of Myxine glutinosa. NCBI lineage: Eukaryota > Metazoa > Chordata > Myxini > Myxiniformes > Myxinidae > Myxine > Myxine glutinosa. The sequence continues at coordinate 950 of NW_027616690.1, read as the reverse complement.
TTTGCACTTGTATTAGTGTGGAAAAACCACTTTTCGCACTTGTGTTGGTGCAGGAAACCACTTTTGCACTTGTATTAGTGTGGAAAAACCACTTTTCGCACTTGTGTTAGTGTTGAAAAACCACTTTTTGCACTTGTGTTAGTGTTGAAAAACCACTTTTCGCACTTGTGTTGGTGCAGGAAACCACTTTTGCACTTGTATTAGTGTGGAAAAACCACTTTTAGCACTTGTGTTAGTGTTGAAAAACCACTTTTCGCACTTGTGTTGGTGCAGGAAACCACTTTTGCACTTGTATTAGTGTGGGAAAACCACTTTTCGCACTTGTGATAGTGTTGAAAAACCACTTTTCGCACTTGTGTTAGTGTTGAAAAACCACTTTTCGCACTTGTGTTGGTGCAGGAAACCACTTTTGCACTTGTATTAGTGTGGGAAAACCACTTTTCGCACTTGTGATAGTGTTGAAAAACCACTTTTCGTACTTGTGTTAGTGTTGAAAAACCACTTTTCGCACTTGTGTTAGTGTTGAAAAACCACTTTTCGCACGTGTTGGTGCAGGAAACCACTTTTGCACTTGTATTAGTGTGGAAAAAACACTTTTTGCACTTGTGTTAGTGTTGAAAAACCACTTTTCGCACTTGTGTTGGTGCAGGAAACCACTTTTGCACTTGTATTAGTGTGGAAAAAACACTTTTTGCACTTGTGATAGTGTTGAAAAACCACTTTTCGCACTTGTGTTAGTGTTGAAAAACCACTTTTCGCACTTGTGTTCGTGTTGAAAAACCACTTTTCGCACTTGTGTTGGTGCAGGAAACCACTTTTGCACTTGTATTAGTGTGGAAAAAACACTTTTTGCACTTGTGATAGTGTTGAAAAACAACTTTTCGCACTTGTGTTAGTGTTGAAAAACCACTTTTCGCACTTGTGTTGGTGCAGGAAACCACTGTTGCATT